>NC_052165.1:16305980-16496581 GCF_902713615.1 Scyliorhinus canicula
TACAAACATGTATCAAAGCAGGTTACAGCAAATAAACACCCCGGGCAACATACTTCCCAACAATCAACATCAACTATACAGTCTGTCGAGATTTTCCCCCTTTTTCACCCCCCCCCCCCCCCCCCATCCCCACCACCCACCCCTACCCTCTTGTGATGACAACTCCTCAAACATGGTCACAAACATCCCCCACTTTTTTTCAAACTCTCCTGCAGAGCCCCTAAACTCATACTTTATCTTCTTTAACCGCAGGAAATCGCACAGGCACCACCCAAGCCATACTCCCGATGGCGATGCCGGCCGCCACTCCAGCATATTCGCCGCCGTGCAATCAGAGAGATGAAGGCCAAGACATCGGCCTTCCTCCTCCTATGAGCCCCGGCTTCTCTGAAACCCAAATATCGCCACCAAAGGGTCCGGGTCCACCTCCTCCTCCACCACCCTGGCTAAGATCGCAAACACTCCCGCCCAGAATCTTCCCAGTCTTTTGCAACCCCAAAACATGTGCGCTTGATTGCTGGCACCCGCCCACACTCTCACACTTATCTGCTACCCCGTAAAGAAAACCCACTTATTCTCGCCCGAGTCATATGCACCCTGTGCACCACCTTAAACTGTATCAGGCTCATCCTTGCACAGAGGAGGTCCTGTTTACCTTTCGAAGTGCCTTACTCCATACTCCCCAATTGATCTGCTCTCACAACTCCGCTTACCATTTCTCCTTGATTTTCACCACCCACTCGCCTCTCTGCTCCCCCAGCCACTTGTATATATCCCTAATTCTTCCCTCCCTTCCACATCGGAAGCAGCAGTCGCTCCAGCAGGGTGTATCCTGGCAACCTAGGGAACCCCCTCCAGACCTTTCGCACAAAGTCCTAACCTGCAGATACCTGAATTCACTCCCCTTAGGCAGCTCTATCCTCTCCCTTAGCTCCTCCAGACTGGCGAACCCTTCCTCCAAATACAGATTCCTCATCTTGACCAGCCCCACTTCCTCCACCTCCTGTATACACTATCCATCCCCCCCCGATCAAACCCATGATTCTCGCACAGCGGCGTTAGCACCGATATCCCTTCCACCCGAAAATGCCTCCTTTGCTGATTCGATATCTTCACTGGACTGCACCACTGGGCTCCCTGAATACCTACTCAGAGCCATTGGCAATGCTGTCACCATAGCTGTCAAACTAGACCCCTTACGAGATTCCTCCTCCATCCTGACCCACTCTACCCCTTCTCCTTCCCACCACCACCGCACCTTGTCCACATTCGCCGCCCAATAATAACGAAGCAATTAGGCAATGCCAACCCCTCCTGCTGCCTCTGCCTCTGTAGCAGGGTCCCTCCCCACCTTCGGCCCATACAAAGACTGAAAAAAGGCCTTTGATAGAAAGATTGGGAGAGCCTGAAAGATAAACAAGAACCTCGGCAGAATATTAATTTTCACCACTTGGACCCTCCCCTCAAATGTTAAGTGCAGTGTATCCCACCTATTAAGATCCTCCCTAGCTCCTCCACCAGCTGTTAAGTTCCACTTATGGAGCCCCATCCATCCCCTTACCTGAGTAATCCCCAGCTACCTGAATCCCCAATACCTAAACCTATCCCTCGCGACCTTAAATGGCATTTCCCCTAAATTAGCCGCTGTGCCTACATTCAGTTTGTACCTGAGAACCCTCCAAACCTCCCCAACAGGCCCATATCCTTCCCATACTCTCCAACGGATCCGAAACATACAGCAAGAGGTCACCGGCATAGAGCGACACCCGATGCTCCCTCTGTCCCCTCATTCCCCCCGCCACTCCGCCGACCCCTTAAGATCATCACCAACGGCTTTACGGGCAACGCAAACAGCAGCAGTGACATTGGGCACCCCTGCCTCGTACCCCTGTGTAAGTCAAAGCTTTGTGAGTTCATATCATTCGTCCTCCCCTTGCCCTTGGTGCCACATATAGCAATCGCACCCATGCCACAAATCTCGGCCCAAACCCGAACCTTCCAAAACTTCGATCAAGTACCGCCACTCCACCCGATCAAATGCCTTCTTGCGTCCATGGATACCACCACCTCCTGTACCAGAGCCCCGGACGGATCATCACCACATTCAACAGCCGTCTTATCTCTAGCGAGCTGCCCTTCACGAAGCCTGTTTGATCTTCTGCTACCACCCCGGGACACAATTCTCCATCCTCCCCACCAACAACTTAACCAACACTTTGATATCCATGTTCTATAGTGATATGGGTCTATACGACCCACAGTCCACCAGATCTTTCCCTTTTTTGGGAATTAGTGTGATTAATGCCTGCATCATCGTCTCCAGCAACTCCCTTCTCCAGTGCTTCATTAAATGCCCCAACAGATGTGGTGCCAGGTCCGCCTCAAATTCCTGATGAAATTCCACCAGGTACCCATCCGGCCCAGGGTGCCTTCCCCCACTTCATACCCCGAAACTATCCAGCACCTCCCTCAGCCCTAGGGGCTCCTCCAATGTCTGCCTCTTTGCTTCCTCCAGCTGGGAAAATTCCAGCTCGTCCAGAAACTGCCCCATGTCCCCCTCCTCTCCCCCTGGATCCAGGTCATAAAGTCCCTGGTAGTACTCCCTAAATGCCTCATTTAACCCCCGGCTCCGACACAACATCCCCAGTCCCAGTCCGTATCCTGAGTATTTCCCTGGATGCAGCCTGCCTCTGCAACTTTCTCCTCATACTCATATTGCACCCCTCTTGCCCTGCGCGCAGTTGCCCTACCACCCTCCCCTTTGTCAGCCTATCAAGCTGCCCCTGCAACTTTTTCCTCCTCGCCAATCCCTCCACGTGGGCATGCTCGAATATTCCCTGTTCACCTCCACTATCTCACTCACTAGACGGTCATGTTCCAACCTCCTTTCCTTATCCGCGCAAACCGTAAACATAATAATTTCTCTCCAGACCACTGCCTTCAGTGCTTCCCAAAAAATGCCCGCCGACACCTCACCATTCTGATTTAACTCCACATACTCCTGAATCGCTGACTGCACCTTATCACAAAAACCTCCATCCGCCAACAACCCTGAGTCAAACCTCCACCCCGGCCTCTTCTCTCGTCCCGTTCTAAACCGAATCTCCAGCCAGTTGGGTGCATGGTCCGAGATAACTACCCACATACTCTGCCCCCTCCACCCCGACCAAAATCTCCCGACTCACTACAAAGTAGTCAATCCTCGAATACTCGAACATCCGGTGGTGGTTATGGAGGAGTAGGTTGCACATTTGATAGCTCCCGCCTGTAACGGACTTTTGGACCTTTTTGCCCCGGTTTTTTCCGGATTTTATTGGATAAATCGGTAAAGAGTGAGACAGTGAGGAGAAATCCCCCTCTGGTGTATGGAGAATTGGACCAGAAGTAGCCGTGTGAGAAGACAAAGTCCTATAAGGGAGACGCAAGTAGAGCTGTGTGATGAATGAGATTCACACGGTATTATAAGTTACCAATGTCACTCTGTTCCCATTGTATATATGTACCGATATTGTAAGTGCAGTTGCACTACCTGACCACCAGGGGGAGTAGCTCTGGGAGTACTCGAGAGTTTGTACTGGGCTCCCCCCTTGGCTCCGCCCAGAACTCCTACCCCTGGACTGCTGTATAAAGATCCATGCCACAGAGTCAGCCAGCCAGTTCATCGAAAGTTCAACGGCTAACAGGCTGGCTCTGTTGTAAGTATATTAAAACCGCTATTCTAATCCTACAAGCACGTGTCCGTAGAATTGATGGTTCCATCAAGCTGGTAACATGGGACAGCATGGTGGGGCAGCAGGGCCGTGGGGAGACGACACAGTGGTTGACAGATCAGTTGGTGAGGTTTTTTCGAGGATTGCTTCGCCAAGCTGAAGAAGGATATGCTGGACCCGATTGAGGCTTTGATTGATCAAGTGGACCTGATCAAGTGGATCAGGACCTGGGAGTGGATTTGGCCAAGAGACGAGATGGGCTCAATCGGGCAACAATGGCCCCCCTTTAAGAAGGGGTTGAAGTTCGGGATGCTCTACCAGTCCGTCTGTGGGTCACACATGAGGAACGGGACTTCTACTTTGAAACGCCAGACGAAGTTTGGACCTTTATTAAAGAAATGAAGCTGGAGGCGAATTAAAAGACACTGAAGCCTTGGAGAGTACTGTGGGCAGCGATTTGTTGTGCTAGATTGTATAAACTTAAGTAGCGCTATGTGAAATAATGGGCTGTGTGGATGGTTAAAGGTTGCTTTGTCTTGCAGGGAGTTGGTTAGAGCGGGGATGGGCTTTGAATTGGTTCTGCTTTTTAGGTGATTATTTTTCTGAAGAGACTGTTTCTTCACTGTTTTTTTTCTGATGTTTGTTTACTTGTGAATGTGATGCTTTTAAAATGTTATTCATGTGGAAGGAGAGGGAGAGAACAATAGAGAGACAGACTGCTTGTGCCAGGGGCGGGCGCTATCAGGTCAGCATGGGTCAGCTAACTCTCGGAAGCGCAGTGGGGGGGTGAACAGGTGTTAAGGTGGAGCTTGACTTGGGAAATTGGGTTTCTAGTGTTGTTGCTAGGGGGGGAGGAAGGGGGGAGGGGAGCTGCTTTGCTGACAGGGGAGGAACTGTTACTAGGAGACAAATGGGGGGTTGGAAATGGCGACTGCCTGAGTGTTGGAAGTCCCCCGATCCAAGCTGATCACGTGGAACGTTAGAGGACTAAATGGGCCGGTCACGAGGGCTCGCGTGTTCACGCATTTCAGGGGGCGAAGGTGGACGTGGCATTGCTACAAGAGACCACCTAAAGGTTACAGATCAGACGAGATTGAGGAAGGGGTGGGGTTAGCCAAGTGTTCCACTCAGGACTGGACTCAAGACCAGGGGGGTAGCGATATTGATCAGCAAACGAGTGGCATTCGAGGCAGGGAGAATCGTGTCAGACAAGGGGGGTGGGTACATAACGGTGATGTGGGAAGCTGGAGGGGGTGCGGGTGGTACTAGTGAACTATATGCTCTGAATTGGGACCACGTGGATTTTATAGACGGGTTTTAGGTAAGATCCCAGACTTAGAGGCACATGACCTGATCATGGGAGGGGACTTCAATACAGTCATTGATCCGGAATTGGACCGGTCAAAATCCAGGACAGGGAGGAGGCCGGCTACGGCAAAGGAATTGAAGGGTTTTATGGATCAGATGGCGGGGAGTAGACCCATGGACGTTTGCACAGCCGAAGACGAAGGAGTTTTCCTTTTTCTTACATGTCCACAAGGTATACTCTCACATCCAGTTTTTTGTTCTGAGCAGGACGCTAATACCGTAGGTGGTGGATACTGAGTACCCAGCAATCGCAGTGTCAGATCATGCCTCCGCACTGGGTGGATCTACGGGTTAGTGTGGAGACAGGACAACACCCGCTGTGGAGACTGGATGTGGGGTTGCTGGGGGACAAGGCGGTCTGTGGGCGGGTTAACAAGTCCATCCAGAACTACCTGGAAACAAATGATACGGGGGAAGTCTCTGCAGTGACGGTCTGGGAAGCTTGGAAGGCAGTAATCAGAGGGGAATTAATCTCAATACGGGCCCACAGAGAAAAGGCGGAATGGGCTGAGAGGGATAGGTTAGTGGAGAGATACTCCAGATGGACAGTAGATACTCGGAGGCCCTGGATGCGGGGCTACTGAGGGAGCGGCGGAGGGTAAGGCAGAATTTGGGCTGTTGACCACAGGGAAAGCGGTGGAACAGTGAGGAAGGCAAGGGGGGCGATCTATGAGTACGAGGAAAAGGCAAGCAGAATGTTGGCGCACCAGCTCAGGAAAAGAGGCGACCAGGGAGATGGGTAAAGCAAAGAGTAGAGACGGTAATACTGTCCTGGACCCAGCGAGGGTAAACGAGGTGTTTAAGGACTTTTATAGTAAATTATATGAGTCGGAACCCCCGGCTGGGGTGGAGGGGATGAGGTGGTTTTTGGATCAATTGAGGTTCCCGAGGGTGGAGGAGGACCTGGTGGAAGGGCTGGGTGCCCCAATTGAGATTGAGGAAATAATCAAGGGGCTGGAGGACATGCAGACAGGCAAGGCCCCGGGGCCTGACGGCTACCCGGTGGAATTCTATAAGACGTTTTCAGAGATATTGAGCCCACTGCTGGTGAGGACATTTAACGAAGCAAGAGAGAAGGGACCCTTAAGAGGGTCAATGTTAGGGTTCACCCGGAGGTGGCAGCCGTTCGTCGACTTTCTCGGGGAAAATTAAAATGTCAGCAGATGCAGTATTCCAAGGGGCGGAGGGGGCTGGGGGGGGGGGGGGGGGGGGGGGGTGGGGGGGGTGGGGGGGGGGATTGTTGTTGTATGATTGAGGTGCGTGAAGATTGGGCTGGGGGGTAAATGTTTATTTTACCATGTGATGTCACTGTTTATGTCACTGTTATAAAAAATTTTCAAATGCTAAAAACAAAATCCTCGAATACACCTTATGGACGTGTAAAAAGAAGGAATACTCCCTTCCCCCTGGGTTCTGAAAACACCATGGGTGCACCAAACCCATCCTACCCATAACCACCCTCCCCCCCCTCCCTTTCCCTTCGTTAAAATCTCCTCCCATGATCAACTGGTACGTGGCCATATCTGGGATTGCTGCCAGCAACCCCCTCATAAAACTCACATCATCACAATTTGGGGCATACACATTTACCAACACTACCGGTGCCCCTTCCAATACCCCACTCACAATCACATACCTCCCACCCGGATCCCTCACCTCCTTCGCACTCATGAAACCCATTTCTTTGCTCATTAAAATTGCCACACCCCTCGATTTCAAATCAAACCCCGAGGGAAAAACCTGCCCGACCCACCCCTTCCTTAACCTAACCTGGTCCTTCACACGGAAGTGCGTTTCCTGCAGAAAGGCCACCCCGCTCCTGAGGTGCACAAACACCCGTGACCTTTTAACCGGCCCATTCAGTCCCCGGACGTTCCACATTACCAACCTTACTGGAGGCTTGCACCTCCAATCCCCTCTATCGTCCGTCATCTTCCCTACTTAACACCCGTCCCCTTAATTCTACCCTATACCTAGCCTATCCTAGATGGCTCCTTTCTCCGCCCCTGACCATGCCATCTCTCACCCCCTACCACGTCACAGCAACCTCGCCCCCCCAAGCCCTCCCCACACTTTCCCCCTTCCACTCCTTCGAGACTGGTAACCTTTAAAGAGAAATTCAAACTTCAATTTATTTGCTGAACTCCTGCAGGCAACATATACTTTATGTTATAAAATAGGCAGTTCTTTGTTACTGGGGGCCCTGTGCATGTTCTCTTAATTGTAGTCAAACATCACACTGTCCACAAAATCATAGTTCTCATAGTAAACACTTCACAATTGCTCCTGGTTTCCAAGGGAGGATTCCTGTTTTTTGAACTTTTCCAACTGAGTAACTTCTACTCCAAGAACATCCCGCCACTGTGAGAGTTATGCTGCGGATGCCTTCCTCTAGCTCGAAGCTAGGTGAATCATCCAGTCTCCTTTAAATCCTCATGCAACTCAGTCTGCCATCTGAGCGCAAGCAGAGACGTTAGCGTCATTCTTGATCCCGACTTCCTTTAATCTTAATAATAATAATCTTTATTATTGTCACAGGTAGGTTACATTAATACTGCAATGACGTTACTGCGAAAATCCCCTAGGAGTCACAGTCCGGCTGTTCGTGTACACTGAGGGAGAATTCAAAATGTCCAAATTACCTAACAGCACGCCTTTCAGGACTTGCAGTAGGAAACCAGAGTGCCCGGAGGAAACCCACACCGACACGGGGAGAACGTGCAGACTCCGCACAGACAGTGACCCAAGCCGGGAATTGAACCTGGGACCCTGGCGCTGTGTAAGCAACAGTACTCACCACTGTGCTAAGTAAAGGAACAGTTTACAAAACCATGGTTTATGACATAATAGTTACAACACCCATTTGGGACTTTGGGAGACTTAAGGGTGAATTTTACAGCCTTCCACTGGAATATTTGAAGGCAGGAGACATGTAAAATAAAGTGGGTGGCCATCCCATCATCTTTCCACACATTCCCTGGTTTTCTATTCTGTTCACCTGTTTCAACAAAGAATGGTGCCAGCCAGCCCGAATGCCATTAGGCCGGCTGGGGCCCTTAAGTAGCCAATTAATGGTCACTTGAGGAATTCATTTTGCCTCTGCTGAAATATCGTAAGTGGCTGGGGAAAGCAGGAGAAAGTTTCACTGCAGAGGCTAAAGGCGGGAAATCAGGAGGGAGTCATGTCTGCTATGCCCTTCAGGGGCAACCAAGATTGTACCCTGCCTTTATGACTTGCCCCTGCCTCTAAAACATGACCCCTCCCTCCCCCCCAACCCAGGTCATGAAAACCCTCACCAAGATGCCCAGACCTACCTGAGGTCCTTCTTCAGGTCTTCTCTGGACCTCTCGTAGTCCCAGCAGAGGCCACTACTGTGTTCTGGTGTTGCTGGAGCTGAAGAGGTGCCAGTTAATTGATTGGCTGATAGCCATTGAGGGCAGGACCTCCTGTCCCTGACTTGAGGAAGTCCCATTCTTAAGGCCATCCCGTGTACTATCTCTGTGGGGCTGTCAAATTTGAAGTCTTCATAGTGCTGAGCCTCTTGTCTACTGGGGGAGTGGAGGTGACGAATGAGGAAAATGTCATCCTGTAAAATTCACCATCAGAGTCTACTGATAGTGTAGTGTTTGTGGTGTCTGTCTCCAGTGCAATGCTGGCAGCTCCACATCTAGTACAACCAAAAAGGGTCTTGACTTGAGCGACCAATGGGAATCGAGAGTGAGTGATTACCCCAGAGGATGGAGTTCTCTCTGGGGCAGAATACATCTCGCAGCCATGTCCTATACATGTAAAACCTGGAGCAGCCTGGGCTGCTGCTCCAAGGCAGCTTAGAGCTGCAAAACCTCCTGTACCAAGCTACTCTTTATCAATAAATACCTTCTTGTTCCTAATGAAGCAGAGGTCTCTTGACAACAGTAGAAATGTGCCACAATGCATAACGTATTGGCGACGAGGTGGATTAATTGGGTGGCACAGCCTACCTGTGAGTACCCGGATTAATTGAAGTTTGGAAAAGTGGGATACCCTCCCAAGTGCCTGATTTAGGGTGAATAGACTCAGCGGAAAGTGGGGAGGTTGTGCCAGACCCTGAGGGGCAAACAGAGTAACCAACCTGGTGTGGACGGCGGGTGAAGAGGTTCAGAGCGATGTAGAAAATTAAAATGAAGAGGGTTCAGCCTTCAGGAGCAAGAGAAGTAAAACTTGAGTTAAAAACACGCAGAGAGGGGGAGAAAGCAGCAGCTGTGACAGTTTTTTAAAAATGCTGACAGTCGGAAAGTGGTAATGTATTCAACGTTGTGCAACATTTAATGCAACAACCTCCTCCTGCAGGGTAGGGTTTCTATGAAACCTCTATGAAACCGCAAGAAGGAACAAAGGACAAGTGGCAGGAAAATCCAAAGAAGACCCTAGATAGAGGGCAACTCTAAAAAGGGGGGTCCGTCAGCAGTGCAAGGTCTCAAAGGAGACAATGAAGGCCTCGAAGAAGAAGCACTGCCAGAGCTCAGAGGAGGTAATAAGCAGCCCCCGACTCAGAGTAGGTAGTGAAAGACTCTTCAGAAGGAGAGTAACATTGGGCCCTGGAAGGAGGGCACCGAAAGAAGGTAAATGACTAAATGAAAAGCTGCCGGACTCAGTTGCGTCCGATACTTAGATATTATAATGAGACGTTCCTTGAGGGTTTTAGCAATACATCACAAGCAAACAATAAAACTGTAATCAGTCAGAAAGTGAAAAAAGCCACAGCAGAAGAAGTAGTAAGAGTGAAGTCAAGAGTTGGATATACTTCACCGAGAACTGCAGCAAGTAGAATCTGACACCTAATCAATATCCAGCTATATCAAAGATAAAAAGAATCAAGCAGTATGAAAAAGAAGTAGATAGGAATCTACAAGGACAGTAGGAAACACTACAACATTCACCAGCAAGTGGTCAAAGCATTGGAGTTAGAGCATGAAGATGTGAATGGAAGGTAAAAAGCGCAGAGAGAAAAGCACACGTGGAACCCAGCAACAGTGGCCATCGCATGGAACTCGAAGGGCCAAGGAAATCCCATTTGATGGATGCTATCGGTCTTGTGATTGGTGAGTGAACCACTGACCTCAGAGTGAAACGCATCACAGATTTGATCCATGGCGCTCATGTCGGACATCCTGTATCCTCAAGAGCAAGTCACCTTACTGTTGAAACAGAAATCAGAGCCGCAGTATCATTTACCAGAGCCATTGTGGGGAATTCTCTAGAGATCCAATTGAATGATTGAAGTACCTGTCGTGTGGAGTATACAAATGAACTGGAGAAATTGGAATTATTCAGGGAGGCAAAAACTGTCCAGTCTTTGAGGATGCTGAGGAGAACTTCGCAATGGACAAACCCAAACAGAGAGCAGAACTATTGGAACAAGTTAGCAATTCCGGAGAATTGCCTAATACATGCACAGAAATATCCATACATAGAAAATAGAAGTAGGAATAAGCTGTTCTGCCCCTCAAACCTGCTCCACTGTTCATTCTGATCATCAACTTCAATACCCTGATCCCGCCTTCTCCCCATATCCCTTTAGCACCAAGAGCTCTATCTAATTCCTTCTTGAAATTTTGGCCTCAATTATTTTCCTGTGGTAGTAAATTCCACAGATTCACCACTCGCTGGGTGAATACGTTTCTCCTCACCTCTGTCCTAAAAGGTTTGCCCCTTTTCCTCAAACAATGACTCCTAGTCTGGCCCCCCCACCATTGGGAACATTCTTTCTGAATCTACCCTGTTCGAATTTTCTAAGTTTCAATCAGATCCCCCGACTTTTCTAAACTCCAGTGAATATGATCCTCAACAACTTAGTTGCTCCTCATCTGACCGTCCTGCCATTTCCATGAATCAGTCTGGTAAACCTTCGCTGCACTCCCTCCATAGCAAGAACATCCTTCCTCAAATAAGGCCACCAACAGTGCACACAATACTCCAGGTGTGGCCTCACCAATGCCTTATATTAGTGTTTTTCAAATGTTTTTGCCTGGGACTCATTTTTACCAACCGGCCATCCTTCAGGACCCACGCCGGCGACTTTCTTTCGCGACCCACAATTTTCGCTTACCTTTAATGGGACAGGTGAGCCTGCTTGGTCCTCATGGTCTCACTTGCTTTGTTCTTCAATGTTACATTTCAGATAATGTCTTCAGTTGATGATTAAGGTCTCACTGCATTGGTTGAAAATAAAGAGATTGAAATGAAATGAAAATCACTTATTGTTACAAGTAGGCGTCAAATGAAGTTACTGTGAAAAGCCCCTAGTCACCACATTCCAGCGCCTGTTCGGGGAGGCTGTTACAGGAATTGAAAAGTGCTGCTGGCCTGCCTTCGTCTGCTTTCAAAACCAGTGATTTAGCCCAGTGAGCTAAACCAGCCCCTATTTGAGATTTGTCCTCAAACTCACCATGCTTAGTCTTCAAATGTCTTTGAGGTTTTTAAACTTTGATCTGCCAGTGCTTCCCTGCACATAACACACATGAACTTTGAATCCTGATTTGCAGTGGCACAATTAATAAAGCCATACCTCAAGTAATTATCAGTATGCTGCTTTGTTCTTGTTTTCAGCTTCGTCTCCATGGGTTGTTCACTAGAGGACCTGGAGTTCACACCAGCATTGCTGCCAGCAGCAAGATGGAGGAATCTCTCTCGTACCCAGCGCATCCAGATGTCAGGCTCTCTGCTGCTGCTTCTGCTGGGAGGACTCTGTCATTTGCTGAAAACAGCTGGCCCTGGATAGGCAGTCCACCCCACTGGGCTCCGGGACTGCAGACTGCTCGATCTGCCATGCATGGGATGGTCGGCAATCTTAAACGTCCATCTGGGCCGGCATTTTTAAAAGCCTGTCGTGGCCGTTATTCGTTCCACCCACGATCGGGAATGCAGCAAACGAGCTCCGCGGCCCCCCAAAACCTGCCCACGACCCTGAGTTTAAAAATCCCTGCCCTATACAATTACAGTAAAACAAACCTATTACTGTACTCAAGTCCTCTGGCTACGAAGGCCAACATACCATTTGCCTTCTTTACTACCTGCTGTGCCTGCATGCTTTCTTTCAGAGACTAATGCACAAAGGCACCAAGGTCTCGCTGAATATCGACCTCTCTCAATTTACAACCATTCAAATAATAATCTGCCTTCCTATTTTTGCTACTGAAGTGGATAACCTCACATTTATCCACCTTATACTGCATCTGCCATGCATGTGGCCACTCAGCCTGTCCGAATCCCACTGAAGCATCTCTGCATCCTCCTCACAGCTCACCTTCCCACCCAATGTTGTATCATTGCAGATAATACATTTTGTTCCCTCGCCCACATCATTAATAATAATGTGAACAGTTGGGGTCTCAGCACAGATCGCTGCAGTATCCCACTAGTCACTGCCTTCCAGTTGGAAATGACCCATTTATTTGAACTCTTTGCTTTCTGCCTGCTAACCAGCTTTCAATCCATCTCAAGATACTACCCGTAATCCTGTTCACTTTAACTTTACATAATAACCTGCGATGTGAAACCTTGTCAAAAGCCTTCTGAAAGTCCAAATATAACAATCAGAAGGAAGAAATGATGAATGTATAAGTAGAGCGTGCTGCAACTACAACAAAAAGGAATGTGTCAGTTCTCAAACATGCAAAACATGAGAAGGGAGAGATCGTTTTCAAATGATGCTAGAAAGGATTAATGGATTCACCACGGAAGAAGCTCAGAAATAGGCAAACTGAATGGATTGTGTTCGTAAATTGTTGTAAAACATTTTGTCTCTCCTGTGTTCTCTTTTTATCCCTGTCCTGCAGCCTGCTTTGATCTACAGTCTTCTGGTTAGCTGCTACAACATTGCTACAATTTTTGTTTAAACTACAGATTTTAGGCAGAGTTGGAACTCCCTGCCCTGATGGACCAGGCCAAGACCTCCCCTTTAGGTTCTATGGTAGAACCTGTGATGTCAATTTGATAGAGCAAACAGCCAATCGGTGAATGTACCATTCTAACCCTTCTTCTGTTGATACCTGTGATTGGTGGAGCCAGTCAGAAAGTTCCAGATGGTAGGTGGGTCTTCTGAAGACTTCCATTTTGTCTTCAGTGCTGTGAAGAGATCCAAGTAGAGATCCAAGTATGAGGCAGTTTTAAAACTCTCCCTCTGTCTCACTCTCTCTCTCTCTGAACCAGGGCCTGGATTCTCCCCTACCCGGCGGGACGGGGGGGGTCCCGGTGTACCGGAATGGCGAGAACAAGTCCGGCGTCGGGCCTCCCCAAAGGTGCGGAATTCTCCACACCTTTAGAGGCTAGGCCCGCGGCAGAGTGGTTGGCGCACCGCTGACCGACGCAAACGGCTTTGGTGCCCCGCCGACTGACGCCACGGCTGGCCGAAAGGCCTTCGCCGGTCAGCGTGAGTCCGCGCATGCGCCGGAGCGTCAGCGGCCGCTGACGTCACCCCGGCGCATGCGCGGTGGAGGGGTTTCTTCCGCCTCTGCCATGGTGGAGGCCGTGGTGGCGGCGGAAGAAAAAGAGTGCCCCCACGGCACTGGCCCGCCCGCCGATCGGTGGGCCCCAATCGCGGGCCAGGCCACTGTGGGGGCACCCCCCAGGGCCCGCTCGCACCGCCTGCTCCCGCCGGAACCAGAGGTGGTTTAAACCACGTTGGCGCGAGAGGCCTGACAGCAGCGGGTCTTCGGCCCATTGCGGGCTGGAGAATCACCGCGGTGGGCCCGCCAACTGGTGCGGGGGGGCCCACCGACCGGCGCGGCGCGATTCCCATCCCCGCCGATTCCTGGGTGGCTGAGAAATCCGTCCACGGCGGGGACAGGATTTACACCGGCCCCGGGCGATTCTCACGGGGGGTCGGAGAATTCCTCCCCAGATCTTTAACATGTCAGTAATAGAAACTATGAACATTGGACATCTCTTTATCTTATGTAAATAGACATTGAGCCAGTGACGAGGTCAATCGCTGAGAAAAAAGCTTGCAAAACTATCAGCCAATCATGGTTTCCCTTCTGTGTATCTGTTTCCACAAATAAAGTCTTTATGGAAGTCTGGGTAGTGGGGACATGAAGGTTCATTGGGAGTGAGTGGGTAAGGAGGATCAGTTGGCATGGCAACCTTTTGGAATTATCTTTCAAAAGGTTTCTGCGTCCAGACTCTGGTTCACCAAACCACTGAGGAGCTGTGAACCTCGAGACCTTGAGAGGCTAGCCCAACTCCACGAACTGCAGGGAATGACTAACCTCACGATGCAAGCTGGCCAGGTTAGGAATGCAGGATGTGGGCTCACTTGTCTTCACCCTTCTCCCATGCCAGCAAAGACTGAGCATATCAGGAATGGGAGCGAGAATCTCACAATCAGGTCCGGACCGTTCTTTTTAAAAGGTGCATGGAGTCTCCACAATGTTGCAAAAATCCAGCCCACGACGCCTTCGCCCCAACGCAAAATGCAGGCATCAAGGGACCAAACCTGACCCATTCATACACAAACTATGTTTTGAGTGGCCTAAACGTCCTTGTTGAAAGGAATCGCAGTCCTCACGTGAGTGCAGACCAGCGTAAGGAGCACATTCTCCAAACTTTATGCCTGTTGAGACACAAGTTTAATTTCTCTCTTCATCTTCCAGCATCACCTAACTCATTGATAAATCACATATCTCAACTTGGCATGTAAAATTAATGAATCATCTTATTTACAGTACACATTTTGGGCTGCATGAGGCAATTAAAGTCTTATGACTAATAATGTGAAATTTACTGAAACATTTGTACAGCAGCAGAGAATAGGTATACCCAGTCTGAGATACTTACTCACCATCGCGACAGTGGAAAGAAAGAGTATTCATTCACAAGCTGGGAGTTGCAAAGGAAATTAATGACTGAGGTGTCAGCTTTGGCTGGTGTCTGAGTCAGAAGGTGGTGTGTTCAAACCCAATTCCAGAGACCTGTGCATATAATTTAGGCTGACACTGGTACAATACCAAGGGAGCTCTGTGCTGTCAGATGTGGTATTTCTGGAATGCATCATTCATCTGAATCTCTCTCTAGCCTTTCTAGGGCTGAAAAAGCAACATTCGCGTCATTCAATTGCCAGGCAATAACCATGTCAAACAAGTGAGAATCTAACCATCACTCCTTGACATTCAATGGCATTACTATCCCCCATAATCAACAGCCTGGGGGTTACCATTGACCAGAAATTAAACTGGACCAGCCACATAAATACTGTGGTTACAAGAGAAGGTCAGAGGCTGGGAATTCTGTGGCAAGTAACTCACCTCCTGACTTCCTAAAGCCTGTCCACCATTTACAAGACACAAGTCAGGAGTGTGATGGAATACTCTCCGCTTGCCTGCAATAGTGCAGCTCCAACAACACTCAAATATCTTGATACCACCCAGGACAAAGCAGCTGATTTGGGCAGTATCCCATCCACCAACTTAAGCATTTACTCCCTGCACCCTCGAAACACAGTAGCAGCAGTGTGTGTACCATATACAAGATGCGCTGCGGGAACTCACCAAGGCTCCTTCGACAGCGCTCCGAACCTGTGACCTCTACCACCTAGAAGGACAAGGACAACAGATGCATGGGCACTCCACCACCTGCAAGCTACACAGCATCCTGACCTGGAAATACCACCGTTCCTTCACTGTCGCTGGGTCAAAGTCCAGGAACTCTATTCCTAGCAGCAGTGTGGGTGTACCTACATTACATGGATTGCAGCGGTTCAAGAAGGCAGCTCACCACCACCTTCTCATGGGCAATTAAGGATCAGCAACAAACGCCAGCCCAGCCAGTGACGTCTGAATCCCATGAAAGGATTAAAAAAAAATCTATGATACTCTTCGAGGAAGAGCAAGAGTTTACCATTTGAAAAAAAGGACGGAGTTCTCTAGCCGTCGGGATTTTCTGTTCTCGCAGGCAGTGGGGTGGCTTCAATGGGAAATCCTATTGACAAGCCACTAGCAAACGGCTGGGGGAACCGGATAATCCAGCCCAAAATAACTTGTCATTTGTCGGCCTGTTGAACATTGTTAAGCTCAAATGGCATGCTTCATTTGCCTACATTACAAGTGATTACCCCTCAAAAAACTCTTTTTGCCAGTGAGGTAGTTTGGGATGAGAAAAGCACTATATGAATGAAAGTGCTGATTTATTTTGTTCTTGCTTCTGTGTTTGTGGTAATCTTAAGCAAGCAGAATGCAAAGAATTCTCCGAAGCCTGTTCCTAAATTTGTAATTGCTTAGAATTTAGTTTGACACTGAACAAGAGGAAAAGAATCACAATTGATTTGACACAAGGAATTTTAATCTGACCCGAATGGTGTTTACAGTAACAATGATCACTGCTGGAAATCTGAAAAAGGATCCGAAAATGCTGGGAATACTCAGCAGGTGGGGACACGTCTGTGGACCTGGAGGAAGGGCACGGATTATTTAGTCACAGCAGTCATGGGCGCCATATAACTTCTCCGGCGCAAATCTGGGCCCACCGGTTAAAGGCCAAAATCGAGATTTGTGCTGGGCTCGAATCGTTTGCTATCGAACCGGCCCCTTCCTGATGGCGAGTTCAGCCAAACGTATCATTAACCACAATTTGCCTTCATTCCCACCTTATTGCCGAGATTGAAGTCGAATGTAACGGCCTCGTGGGAATTAACCGCTCCCCAGCACAAAATCAGGTGGGTGTCGTTTAGAACTCCTTTTTATAAACGGGAAGCTGGCGCAATGGCTACTGAGGAGGTGAGTGACCATTTCCATTTTCCGGCATTCAGCTCCAGAGACCTGGAGCTGCTGCCCCTGTGCTCAGGGAGGGGACATACACACACACACACACACACACACACACACACCCCTCAGCGGGGTTGGGCTTGGTTGGGGGCTGCAGCGTTCCAAATTGGGGCTCGCTCCTGAGCTGGGGGTTGGGGGGGGGGGGGGGGGGGGGGTGGCGGGTGCAGTGAGGGGCTTCACGCCATCTTTAAATATTGTGCATTTCTATAACAAGGGCAACTACAGCTGCTGCTTGTCTGTCCTATCAAACGCTTCCAGGACAGAGCCTTGTTCTTGGTTATATGGTGAAGGTCATTTTAATTCCCTTTAACAGTGCGCTGCCTCACAGCTGAAGCCTATTGCTAATAAGGAATTGACCTTGTTAGTTGTGAGAGCACTTCACAGCTGGAAGTTATGTTTGCTGCTTGCTCCTGCTGGTGGTTGCCGATGCCTGGAAGCTGCTGTTGCTGTTTCCTTCCTTTTCTGTAGCTGGAAAGAAGGACATTTTTTAAAGATGCCTAGGTCCTGGAACACCAGGCTCCAGGGTGACGTACGAGTCCAGAAGTCAATCCAGCTTTAAATCAGAAGGCACTGCGGGACCTGGTGCGCAACATTGATCCAAAACGGGCCACCTGATGACACCGATGAAGAAATGCTCTCGCAGATTGCTGATGCAATTGTTGCTGGTGGGGTGAGTGCTGTGCGTAACTGGCACGTCACCGCGGGTTAAACACTCTGGAAGTCACGGATGTTCAACTGTACCTTGAGCGCCAGTGAAATATGTGGATGCCAGGATTTGGTTCCAGTGAGATTGGGCCGTGTGGAAGGGGCTTGCACAGCTGCGGCTCCTGGACAGAGAATGGCACTGATTCATGGAACAAGTCACACATTGATGGACTGATCATTTTTATGACAAAGGTCTCTGGACAGGATAACACATTCACAGACTTATCCTCCATTTCTGTTAAGGAACCTGTGAGGGGTGATACCATGGGTTTGATTTTATTTGGTGAAAATGAGCTGATGTAGCTTTGTATTGGTATCAATATGGAATGGTGACATTTCCTTGTTGTTCAATGGTTAGTGTGATATGTGGAATGTTACGTAGTTGATTTTCAAATCTTTGTTATTGTTGACCATTTAATAAACAAAATATTCTCAAGTGGTTCTCGTGGGTACACATGCTGTGTCCCAGACGCTGATTATTACATCTCATTTCAATCAAACTTTGAAAACTGAACAGTTTGCCTGACCTCCAGTAGCATCAGCACCATTGATGCACCAGCTATCAAATACTCAAGAGCTGGGCTTCAGCACTGGGGATATCCTCGCGACCAAAAGCTAAGGGCGCGATTCTCCGCAAATGCTGGCCGTGTTTCACGGCAGCCTCCGCGCCCCCTCCCGGGACCCGATTCTGCTCCCTGGTCAGGGCTAGCAGCGGGGCCCCGTGAACCTCGGCATCGCAGGCTTAGCGAACTTCGCTAAGCCTGCGCGCCAAGGGTAACGGCGGCTGACGCGCATGATGACGTCAGCCGCGCATGCGCGGATTGGACGGCTCCAACCCGCGCATGCGCGGATGACGTCATCACGCATATGCGTGAAACCCGCGCATGCGCGGGCCGTTATGCCCCTCAGCCGCCCCACGGACTGATCCAGCAGGGCGGCAGAGGAACAAAGAGTGCGCGGGGTTCGCAGCCGCGCATGCGTGGATTGGACGGCTCCAACCCGCGCATGCGCGGATGACGTCATCACGCATATGCGCGAAACCCGCGCATGCGCGGCCATTATGCCCCTCAGCCGCCCCGCGGACTGATCCAGCCGGGCGGCAGAGGAACAAAGAGTGCGCAGGGTTCAGACCTGCTGCCCGCGATCGGTGCCCACCGATCGTGGGCCCATGCCACCCTTGGCACGGCCGTGGTGCGGCCGTGCCAATCGGTGCCATGGTTCTCGAGAACGGCACTTTGCGGCTGTTTTCACGAACGGTGAGAGCAGATGTGTTGGAGTTCGTGAAAACGGCCGTAAAGGCCTGGGAAATCGGCCCATCGGATAGGGGAGAATCGCTGCCCGCCGTAAAAAAACGGCGAGCAGCGATTCGTGTCGTGGGGCGGCCGTGGGAGGGGGGGGGGGAGAATAGGGGGAGGTCGGGAAAAATGTCGGGAAGGCCCTCCCGCTATTCTCCGACCCGTCGTGGGGGGGCGGAGAATCGCGCCCTGTGTGGATCAGGGAAGGGCACCTGAACATGGCCCCCTAATGTTTCCGGCAGGGGTCTGGGGTTACTGGCTCCTGATGTGACCAGGGGTAAGTGTGGCGAGTGAGGTCTTCCAGCACAGCCGGCTTGGTGGATGGCACTCGGAGGGAAGGTGAGTCACGTAAATGTGAGGGAAGCTTGGGGGATTTGAGGATCCTGGTGTGGAAGCCCTAACTGATTGTCGGTCTATCTCCTTTTCCAATTCCTTACAGACATGGTGCCAGTCCCTCAGAAGCTACCCTAACTTTGCTGGTGGCAGCCCAGGCGGCCAGATGCCAAAGAAGGTGGCAGCAGCATTACCTCAGGCTGGAGGTGGCACCCCATGCAGGGGGCTCCCGCACACCCTGAAGACTTGACCACCCATCAGGCCGAGGAGGAACCCAGAGAGAAACATCAGCGGTGATCCAAGGTTGCAGGCGCCATTGGTCTTGTGAAAAGATGATGGACATCATTTGTCGCAGGAGACTCTGTCTCAACAAAGAGACAGTGTAGCCTATGTCATGTTCTCGCTGACTTGGAGCGCCGGACAGGAGGAAGACAACTGCTCCCGGTGGCCAGGAATGTCACTGCAGCGCTGAACATCTATGCTACTGGTTCATTCCAGGGCTTGAGCGAGGACATGTGCTGCATATTACAAGGTGCAGCCCACAAATGGAACTGTGAAGTCACTGATGTCCGGATTGCCCAGGCAGCAGATTATATCAAATTTGAGTTGGACCAAGTCCACCAAAATGCCCAGGCTGCAGGATTCTCTGACATTGCTGCGATGCCGCAGGTCCAGTGGGTAATTGATGCACCAGTGCATCACGGAATGCCCTTCATTAACAGAAAGGGGTTCCACTCCCCAACGCATGTCCCTTGTGTGTTGACTAGGAATGAGTGGTGATCGAGCGCTTAACAGCAGCTCCCCCTTGCTAGCGGAGAGACACTGAGGTCTGGTGGATCAGACGGCGGGGCAGCTGTTAAGGGTCAGGGGTTAAAAACTCCAAAATATATTGTGGAGTTCACCTGACCTATAACTTGAATTTGGCTAGGATGAGCACAAGAGCCTTCCCTTGAGGTGATTCAACACTTTAATCAAAATAAGCTTTATTCTAAGAACTTAGTTAACATTTATATAAACACACAACAAGATTTTTTATCAATTACAAACATAAAGACATTACACAGCTACAGTAATATACGTATAACACTTAATGAATTTTCCCTTAACTGTTCCAATTCAAAAACAAAATCCCATAAACCAAACCCCTTTTCAAGGGCGTGGCCCAGCACTCTGTATTCTCACTTGGCTTTTCCTGAGATTCTAACCCTGTCTCACCAGCAGGTTTAATTCCTTCTGGAAAGCAAACTATATCTTTTAGGTTACCAAAACAGCAGGTAGCTATAATCAATGTTTTTTTTACTGGAACAGGTATTTCTCTGTTTTCGATCAGGATTGGATGATTGTACAGGTCTGCGGGTTGTGAAAGTGAAATGAGAAAATGGCTCTCAAGTTACGTGACTGAGCGAACTCTACCCATAATTTAAATGTTTATAATATAAGACCCAGTGTGGGCAATGAAAACACCAGCGCACCTTCCAATGTTTGTGCAGGGAGATGAATGCCCTTAATGTAAACAGCAATAAAACAAAAACTTTTTGTTGACTGATCTTGTCAACTGGTTTGTTATCAGGTTTCACTTCAATGTTGCTTTCTGTTGGCCAAAGTTGCAGCTTTAGGCATACATTATCAATTGAACCTATTAGTATAATTATGGGAGCATTAAGATAACTAAATACTAAAAATAGTCAGCAGCTGATTAATCACAAAATAACACTGCACTGCGAGAGGCAACAATTTTCACCCGGGCAATGGCATGAGCTTATAATCTGAAGCTAGCAATCAAACGAAATCTATTTTGAGATGCAGGGAGCCACGTATCAAGGCGTTGATTTCAATAATGAGAAAAGAGCTCTTCTGCTTTGCTCATGTCTGGAAGCTTTATGCATTATGGGCCTTTTACCAATTATAAGATAACCCATTGAAGTACCATTACTATGCTTTGAGAAATAAACTTATGTTGTGTGATGGATGGGGCAAGTATATTGTGTTATTACCACTGTCCACACAAAAGTTACACACACTACAAAGAAATTGGAAACAAAACAAGGGCAAATCCCTTCATTGTTTTAAAATTGCTACCATCAAAAACTTCACCCAAACAATGCCCTACAGAGTATCAGACTATAACAGCAGTCATAAGGTCGATTACTCGCTCCGAAAAAATTGCATAATTTAAATCCACTTGAGAGAGCAGCCATTTTGGGTTGCCATAGTGATATTCCCTTGCTCTCTACAGTGTAACTTGAGTGGATTTAACAGGATACGTTATATTTTCTTGTTTTACTTTTTCTTTCTAGATGTTGTTTCCCTGCAATGATACCTGACTTGCTATGTTACATCAGTCAATGTAGTTTTCTAATTGACTTCCTTCATTAATGGAAAGATCTGAATGTCCTGCTCCATAATAATGTATCGTTTCACATTAAAATCGAAGAAAATTCTAACAGACTTAGCAATGGCAAAACAGAGTCCGTTTTGGAAACATTTCCATTCCAAACACGCCAAACAACATTGTCAAAGCTATTTAGACTCATAAGATTGTAATAATAGATCTAAACAGTTGCAGTTTCTCCTGTAATGCTGCAGATTGCAGGTTCAGCCATGTACTTCCTTGTCAGACAGGGAAAGCCAAACACAAAGGCAGCTGAGCTAGCCGTGCCTAATTATTACTGGGTTTGACATTTTTTACAGAGAGTGTTTTCTCAGGCAATGACTTGGAAAAGACTTTGCCATGCTGTTTATTGTAATGCATTTGTTATTTGAACCTTAGAAGTCCATTTGTAATTCAGCAAGAATAAGACAGAGGACTGAATTCTCCTGCTGCAGTTTCGAGCAGCATATCAGGCTGATTTCCAGACTGCTTTTTTTAAAAATAAATTTTGAATCCCAATTTTTTTTTTCCAATTAAGGGGCAATTTAGAGTGGTCAATCCACCTACCTTGCACATCGTTTTGGGTTGGGGGTTGGGGGGGGGGGGGGGGGGGGGGGGTGAGACTCACACAGGATGTGCAAACTCCACACAGTGACCCTAGGCCGGGATCGAACCCGGATCCTCAGCGGCATGAGGCAGCACAGCTAACCACTGCGCCACCGTGCTGCCCTGATTTCCGGGTTGCGAACCCAGACGTGGGACATTGGGCGTGATCTTCCAGGAGGTATCTTTGGGAGTGCCATGCGATTAGGGGCAGCCGGCAGCCGAATGGCACGGGATGGCCATTGAGAATGTCTGAAGTGAAGGGCAGTCGGCAGGTCCACTGCGATTGCCCGGGGTTAGATGGAGAAAGGGTTGGGGGGGGGGGGGGGGTGGGGGGTGAGTGGGGTGCATACTGCTGACACACTGGCTGCCTCCTCAGACCCTGTACTGGCCAGCGGATGTCTGCAGTAGATAAGTAAAAAAAATGCAAACATTTGCCTGTGACTTTCAGGAGGATTGCCTGGAAATGTTGTTGGTTCCTGAATCACTGACAGCAAGCTCTTTTCAACAAAAAGCCTTTTATTTACCAGCTACTTCAACGCTTGTGCTCTGCCCACGCTCCCGGGGCTCACTGTCGTGCTCCCGCCATGTGACCTCTCATGTAGCCACGTCATCACATTCTCATGTGGCCACTCGGCCTACATCTCTGTTTAGTTGGAACACCACCATGCAATGTGACACCGCGCACAATGGAAAACTATGTACAGACCATTGTGTAACATACATGTTAAATGAGCAAACACACTTACATATACAGTGAGGCCACGGAGTGAGCCATTGCAGCTGGTGCTTAGCCCATCACATGTCCTTCATCCCCCCGCTCTTTTGTTGGCCATAAAGAAAAGACATTCGAAAGTCAGTTCTTGGCTGAGTGATAATAAAATCCTGGAATCTTGTGTTCAGCTTGCTCAGGGGCCTGAGCATATGTTTACGCCGCTTGGTGGTGTTGCAGTCTTTCTGTGGCAGCGTGGGATGTTTCATCTGTGTGTTCGTTGGTTGCAGGACTTGCTGCATTGGTCTAAGTAGGAGTCTGCGTGTCCGCTGGTGCAGGGTGCCCGAGCCGCAGGCCAGGTGACTGGACTGCTGTGTTATCTGTTGGCCCTGGTTCCAGCACTTTCAGAAGGTGACGGAAAAAGCGGGCATAGTGGGCAATGTCTGACGCTACCATGTCACTGTTCAGTTGCGGGCATCGCTCTGTACCACTGCCAACTGGTCATGGGCATGCTGACGAGGGCAGGCCCTGTCGTGGTTGATTTTGCAGGCTAAGAAGTGCAGCATGGTATTCTGTGTGATCCCGTGCACATTTCTCTAGAAGACGTTTGTCTGAATCAACCACCAGTTCCGCCAGACCATTTGACTGTGGATATAGTGGGCTGCTTGTGAGATGCTTAAAGAACCATGTGTGTGCAAAGTTCCTTAATTCGGGAGTGGTGAATTGGTGAATGTCACGAGTCTCTGAGAGATGCCGTTTGTGGTGAAGTGTCACTTGAGTTCAATAATGACTGTGGTACTTGTCATGTTTGGCAGGTTGTTGAGGTTAAACCACCCGGAATATGAATCGACTAAGACCAAAATAATGTTTACCCTTCCTTTCGAAGATATCAACAGCTATGAACAACCTTCAGAGGCTGGGACCTGATGTAAATGCAGCGGTTCGCTGGCTTGAAGTGGCTTGAGTGCATTGCATCAAGCACATCTGGAGATTTCCCTTTCCATGCCTGTGTACATAGAGGGCCAGTACAGTGATTCCTTGGCCCTGTATCTGGTTGCTTCCAAACCAGGATGCCTTTGGTGAAGCTTTTGGGTGTGACAAGAGGTAGGGAACGACGAATCGCTGGCCACGCAGTATTAGTCCATTCTGTACAGTTAGTTCATCACCGCTGGCGAAGAATGTACGGAACATGTGGGGAGGCGCCCTTGAAGACTCTGGCCAGCCCCATGTGATGCTGTTGTCTGTATGTGAGGTCCGCCTGTAAGGCATCTCTGAGTTCCTGAATTCGACGACAGGACAGCACCTCTATTGTCATGACAGCTGTATCTTCCTCATGATCTACCTGGTTTGTAGTGGGTAAGAAGGCTCGGGTGATGGCATCAGTCAAGTACAGCGCCTCGTGCAGACACAGGGTGGAGAAAAGTGTTAAGATCATTGAGTGGCTTGTGATCGGTTTCAATAGTTGCAGGACAACCATACAGGAAGTTGACATTTATGGCAGGTGAAAACTAAAGCAAGAAGTTCCTTTTCAATCTGAGCATAATGAGTTTGAGTGTCAGTGAGGGCCTTGAAGCAAAGGTCTGCCATTCTATATGCAGATATGCTGGGAGGTGTTGGCTGATATAAGTCCCGGTGCTCAAACATCAAACTATTGTGGGGCTGAGGGTGCCTGTTTGAGTCTGTGAAGACTGGTGTGTGGAGCTCCTTCCAGCACCATTCGAGGTCCTGGTGGACCTTGTTCCATCCTAACCATCCTAGCGGGGGGGTCTCTGGACTCTCCTCTACTAGAATCAGTCATATCCCACCTGTGAGGAGATCCAACAAGGAAATCAACCCCCATTCCAGGCCCACCCAAGATGACCGCCGTCACCACCCTCACACAAACCCATAAACAAAGAAATCTTCATTTACCAGCACCCTGCCATCCCCCCAACCCCCTGCCCTCCCTCAACCTCCCACCCAACAACCCTTCCAGCCCCCATTCCTTCCTCCCCCCCCCCCCCACCTTCAAACTTCCGATAACCAACCCACCGGCTCCAAAAAAAGAGACCCCCCCCCCAATCAGAGAAAGCCTAGTCAACCTTGGCTCGCTATCTTACCCCACAAACAAAACAGAAACCCCACCCCAGGTAAGCAGCCGCAGCCCTCTCCCCCACTTTGTCCCATTAAATAGCATACCTGCTGGCAGAGTGACCCACCTGGGGAACAAGAGAAGAACCAAACAAGAAAAAAGCCACCCCTTTTTCCCAATCCCTCATCAAATATCGTGCATACTGGGAAGAAAGAACCCACGCTCTCCACCACTCCCCCCTCCACCCCACCCGCCTGCGATGAAACAAGCTACACCCCATGCTACCATGGGATGGAAAAAAACAAAATAGTAAAGACACAGAAAAAGGCAGGGAACATGAATGTGAACATATAAAATCAAAACCCCACAACATGCAACTCCCACAATCAGATCATCCCAGTCCATTTTTCCTCACAGTTATTTGCTTCCTCCAGCATGTCACAATAATGGTCTTGAACACGACCCAACTGAGTCACCACTCCGAACCGCATCATGCTCTTGTAGAGCGGCGCCTCGGCCTTGCTGAGCCCAGCTCGGTAGAAGCATACTATAATGATCATGATGCATTTATTGCATTAAATAATACCTCTTAGCTGCCACCGTACGTCACTTTAGACACTTTATAAATGTTTGTTGGACTCTGCCACCATGTCCTTTCATTTCTGGGTTAGATCTCGTTTATCCCCTCACGCTAGATGCCACTAAATACGGCTTGCCAAGAATCGGTCACGTCAGCTTGTACACTCAACTTTTCGGCCTTGACCTATCATTGGTGAGGTCTGTATCACTGTGGGCCTCATGCACGGTTAAGTTCTTCTACTTGAAATAAAATAAGGCAAGAAATTATAACTATTAGGCAGGTGCCATTGAGATGAAATGCTGATCTATTCAGTGGTAAATTAATATTGAAGCCTTTGAATTTAATGGTATTTAAATATTTACTGAAGAGTCAACCGAGAACCTGTTGACACGTCTAGTTCGTCTGATCTGCCAGTGCTACAATGTTCACTGTCAGATTGAGTTTGCTTATGCCAATAACACAAGGGTTTTTTTTAAACAATGACACCTCAGCATACTTCATCAACCGAACAGGTCTCCGCAGAATACCAACCAAACCAGAGAGCTTCTTCTGCCTGTGTAACTATCTCCTGATTAGAATCAACGCCCGGAACTCTGTACCTCACAGCCTGATTCCAAAAGTAGCACTTTGAGAACATTGCTGCATCACCCACTCCCACGCCAGTATAATTTCACAATGTTTCTCTACTCCGTCAAATCTATGAGACGTCTGCATTTGTTACAGTTGCCTTCAACCTTACTCATGTAACGCAACTTCATGTACACCCGAAAACATATTTTTATGTCAAGTCGCGTTTTGGAATAACTGATAGAGTGGGATTCCCATAATAGACTTATATGAGAAACAGATTGGACCCAGTTACATATAACAAGTTCAGCCTGTTTGTTATTTCCGTTAGCGGTGTGTTGCTGGCTGGATTCTCGCGATGTGCAATCAGCTGCATTTTTACAATCCAAATCTGTTTGGTCCGGAATTCTGCACAGGGTGAGGTTTGAAAAGCAAAATTTGTCTCTATATCTTTCAGTGTCTATGCCAATTTATCTGTAGCAAAGGGCAAAGAACTGAAGGGAATATTACAAAGTAGAGTACAGGAACAAAGAACAATACAGCACAGGAACAGGCCCTTTGGCCCTCCAAGCCTGTACCGGTCATGATACCAACCTGTGCCAAAACCCTCAGCACTTCCTTGTGCCATATCCCTTGAGATGAGGTACAAAGTCAAATTCTACAGGATGGGCAGAACCTTGCACATAGGAGTTCCACGGAAAGAACAGTTTTTTTACATCCTGTAGTTCTACAAAACGCATATCGAGAACACAGGTCGGACAGCACACAAAACACAACTGGAATTGGTGCACTTAAATGCATTAGAAATGGTGAAACAATAATAGTGGTGATCCTCAGGCTGAATAGACTGCACATAGCAAGGTTCATAGAATGGAAAGTACATTTACACAGTGGAATCCTACAGGCTAACTTGAAAACAGCAATGTTTTGTAGGATAAGTCACACATTGATATTATTTAATGAGCAATAAATTAATCATTATGGTATGTTTCTACCAAGCATTGCGTTGTGGATGAGTTGCAATAAGTGAAGGCCGAGTATTGCTTTGGAAGTGTTCAGGGGACAGGGTCTAAGGGGCTTGGAGTTGCCATGTGACTGGTTAGGATTGGCCACATGTCCAACAATGATAAATACTCTGCGGTGAAAGGGTGGCCATCTTCCTGACCCAGGTCACTGTGACTTGTGCACTGTCCCATTTTTGCCCACTTTGCTTGGGAGGCAGCACAAGTCAAAACACACAGGCGCATTGGAGTGCTGCAGGTATACAATCTGTGACATCTAGCTCCATGAAGAAATTTCTACAAATATAGGTTCAAGTCATTGAAAAATGAGTGCTGTTGTTGGGAATCAAATTCATGACACCAGAATGGATTGGAAAAGTGCCGTCAGATAGCGGGGTAATTCCTGGCACTACAAACACTGGAACAACCCCGCTAATCCCACCAGAACGGACTCTGATTTTTTTTTTGTTGTTGATTAAATCATTCCTGGAGTTCCAGAAAAAGGTGGGTGTGGATTTGGGAAGCAACAACATGCTGAATCACCAGATAAAGGCAAATTACTGCTGGTGCTGGAATCTGAAACAAAAACAGAAAATGCTCGATAATCTCAACAGGTCTGACAGCCTCTGTGGAAATACAGTCATCCAGGCTCGAAATGTGAGCTCTGATCTGTGCAGATGCTGTCGGACCTGCTGAGATTTCCCAGCATTGTATGCTGATGCTAACTGACTATATAGAAATACAGGAGCCTCGATGTCTCACTCTTGTAAATGCAAAATGCTGATTCTGTTACTTCAGAGTCTCCTCAGCCTTGTCTGAGATTTTAACAGCCCCATTTTAATTATTCTCTGCAAGTTAAGTTATCTATGGAGAGACATCCTCCCTGAAAGGCAAGTAGAAAGTACTCTACTCGAAGCTGCCAATTACACAACCGTTCTATGGAGACCAAGGGCTATATTACAGTGAAAACTATATGATTATATTTGTAAAATTTCAAAGATTGTTTTCTGATAGAGGAGTTTAATAGTAGGGTATAGGACACATCTCAGATGATGCTGGGAATTGTACAGAAATAGCTGAAAGGTAGTTAGTTACATGTGCAGTCTTCAAACTCGATTATCATTACACTGGATAATTAATTAACACGGATGCTGAATTTGCAATGCCCCCATCTCAGGTGCCTGGCGGCAAATGTTCTTTTTGAAAAAGAAACAGTAAGTTTGCAGCTTATTATCTTTTGTATTAGTACAAGAGGGCATTACCTTAATTAGGCAGAATCCATTAGGATAATTAGCTCTGCTGGATATTTTCATTTTCAATGTAAGGTTGTTCAATTTCTTAACGTAAGATCATCACATTTATGTATTTTGTATCGTGACAGAAAACATGGCGTGCAGCATTACGCGCAGAGGCGTTATTTTTAGGACAATTCATATGATTGTAATGATGTTTGTCACTTTTCAGGACAGCGTTCTGTTTTATCAGTCAATGATGTTTCCTGCTGTCTAAAATTAATCCTTTTGCCGTTAATACTTTTATACATCATTAAGGAATGGAAAAGCTCGCAATAAATTTTCTTTGATCTTTTGGAATGAAACGTGGTTACTTTTGTACAAAAATAGAAAATTCTATATGCATAAAGCTCTGTTTACAAAAGGCATAATGAATAATCAGGGTTTTTTTTTTAATGATTTGCTGGTAATTTCCATGTGGGTAGCATTGTAAAATTAGCAGCAGTTCAAAGGTGGCCATCTCTGAGAAACGTCCTGTAAGATTTTCTTTTACCGGATCTGTGATCAAAGGGATCCCGGATAAACTCAGTGACAGTGTTAGCTCATCACATTTCCAGCTATAAATCTGATATAAACAAAACATGCTGGAAAAAGCCCAGCAGGTGAGGCACACCCGTTAAGAGATACGTGGAACCATAGAGTGCCTGCAGTGCAGAAGGTGGCCATTCAGCCCATCCAGTCTGCACTGACCCTCTGAAAAAAAGCACCCCACACAGGCCCACTCCCCCACCCTATCCCTGTAACCCCATAACCCCACCTAATCTGCACATCTTTGGACACGAAGAGGCAACTTAGCATGGCCAACTCACCTAACCTACGCGTCTTTGGACACGAAGAGGCAACTTAGCATGGGCAACCCATCTAACCTATGTGTCTTTGGACACTAAGGGGCAACTTAGCATGGCCAACCCACCGAACTTGCAAGTCTTTGGACACTAAGGGGAAACTTAGCATGGTCAACCCACCTAACCTACAAGTCTTTGGACTTTGAACATCTTTGGAGTCATCCAAAAGCCACTCGACCTGAAACATTAACTCTTTCTGTTTCTCTCCACAGATTCTGCCTGAGAAATTCCAGCAGTTTTTTTGTTTTTATTTTAGATTTCCAGCATCCGCTGTATTTTGCTTTCGGAATAATGTGTAAATCTGCTCATGTTTATTAAGAATAAACATAAACACAAATGATTTTCATGGCTAAAACTCATGTTCAGTTGCTCGTCTTTTAAGAGTTTCCTACTGTGCCTAACATATTTTATTTTACTTCAATGAATTAGTTACTGGCAGCTCCAGTTGTTGAGGGACCCTTTGTTTACACAGGAAACTCGCCAATATGCTGACAATATCGATTTAGCAGCACAGGTTTTTATCTATATGAGCACAGTTCATTTAAAAATAAATCAGCGGGCAGCACGGTGGTGCAAGTGTTTAGCACGGTTGCCTCACGGCGCTGAGGTCCCAGGTTCGATCCCGGCTCTGGGTCACTGTCCGTGTGGAGTTTGCACATTCTCCCCGTTTGCGTGGGTTTTGCCCACAACCCAAAAAGATGTGCAGGAATAGTTGGATTGGCCACGCTAAATTGCCCCTTAATTGGAAAAAATGAATTGGATACTCTAAATTAATAAAGACAATAAATCTGAATTTTAAAAGTCTAATGGTGGCCATGAACCCATTGCTGATTGTTCTAAAAACCCATCTGGTTCACTAATGTGCTTTTGGGAAGAAAATTGGCCGCCCTTACCAGGCCTGAACTACATGTGACTCCGGACCTTCAGCAATGCTTTTCACAGTAACTTGCTTGATTCTGATGTCCATGGTGAACGGGAAATCATACAACAATAAATTGTGGCGCTAACAATTGCACTCAAAGACGAGAGACAAGTACAATCGAGGCTTTATTGCTGTGTGATGCTATTCCTCCGGCTGCAACTGTAGACTAGGGTCTGAGTGACTCACACGCATATTTATACACAAGCTCCCTGTGGGCGGAGCTAGCCGGCAGGGGCTTACCAGAGGAACCTGTATTACAGGTACAGTCACACATACCCCTACTGCAAGTATGCATATCTACAGTGGTTATCACCACACCTACTTGTGACAAGAAGCGATTATTATTATTATGTGGTTGCATGTAAATGCCCTCCGAAATGTTGGCCCAGCCACATCCCGTGAATGAATTTTTAAAAAGTTACATTCTTGTTCAGTCTGTGTTTGCCCAATGACTTTTTGCTTTAACTCAATTCAACTTACTTCACAATAGAGACACTTTTGCATATAAATAGAGGTGTGGCCCAGGTTCTTGCCCTCCTCTCTGAGTATGTCCTGGATACACTGGCATCATGGCGTCCTCTCATACCTCAATTAGGTGGTTATTCATTGTGCCAAGATGATCCTTTCCAGTGATAATGCTGGTGGAACTACAGTGGGGGAGACCTTTTGCCCACCCAGTAGGATAGGCCTTCTGCCCAACGGTAGGACAAAAATCTTTCCTACAGCTGGAAGGCCCTCTTATCAATCAGAGAGCAGGGCATCTTGCCAAACAGTGGGACAAGCCTCTTGTTCACCAGAGAGAACGGCCTCTTGCTAGCTGCTCCTGTTGCTCGTTTTACTGGAGTGTATTAACACGCCTCCGTTTAAAGGCCGTGTGCTTAACACTACTATGGCTCTGTGTATGTAATTATGCTCAGGAGTCGCCAGGTGCCGTATTTAGACACCTCACAAGTATATCAAGGTCAGGTTCAAAGTAATAAATCTGTACACCGATTAGTAAGTCCAAACGATTGATATTTATTATGACAAATATAATAAATACACATGCATATGCTAAAGAGACTAACTTACTTCTAATACTAAACAACTAAAATACTTATCTAGACAGGAACAGGCAAGGTCAGGGGACAAGGCCTTCGTCCCGTTCTTGGTCTGCAACTCTCAGGTACTTAAAGTTGTCAGGATCTAGCAAGGTCTGGATCACGTAGCGATCGTTGTATTGGCACTTACAGTTCGATGGCTGATGGCTCAACGGCTGGTGATGGAACTGGAGTCAGGATGCGATGTATCAGCAAAGCAGAGCCGGAGCGACAAAACAGACCGAACCATGTGCGGGGTCTACTTTTATAGTCCCTAGAAGTCCGTGCCCCTTCGGGGAGGGCCTTTTTCCTGCCATGTATCGATTGGGCCTTTCCCAATCGATATCTTCCAAACCCCCCAATCTGAGGGTCGCCCCTCGATGGGTGGGCTGTCCCGATGGTTATTTGTGTTGGATACAGTGGTGCCGTTCTGTCTGGGCGTCTACTCAAAAGTATCTATTGATACTTAAATGTTTCTATTGTGCGGGGTCTGGATCTGGATCACCTCATTACTATGTAGATCTTGTTGCCATTTACACCTTTGGCTGAAACTCTGCACCTGGCCACAAACTGGTTTCTGTACGTGCAGAATGCTAATTAGTCTCCTGCAAACTGCTTGTCCTTGCTAAGACTGTTTTTCCCTGCAGCCTTAGCAGTTCTCCATTTTGTAGCCCAGTGTCCATCTTAGGTGGCTACACTCCTGGTACTGACCCTGCTAGATTTTCCTGAGTTGGAGAGCTTTAATATTGATGGACAGGGCGACAACCTCTGTGGGGTTGGAACGTCAATCGTAGGCTGTGAGTATCTTCAGCAATACAACTTGGTCGGCGACTCTGAAGAAATGTGCAAAAAACCTCTAGAATTTTAAATACTATTGCATGGGCTTTGTTTAAAATGTAAAATCCCTCTTCATCAAGTAAAGCACTCCTAGTGCTGCATGAATAAAGGAAAATACCTGTAACAGTGCGAGGTATCACTGAGGAGGTTTCTTATACAACAAAGAGGTTTGTTGGAAACAACAATGAGGTTTAACTATGTACAGGCACAGAGGTGTATCATACAGGTCTTTACTACTTGACTTTCGGTACACACTGCCCGGGCCCCTGCTCCCAGGGCCCCCCGCTTTTTCCCCATTGGTTGCTCCCACGCGATGGGCTCCAGTGGGTTATGTGGTCCACAAAAGATCATAGCTTAAAATGGTCACGTGACCACCCCCACCCCCCCCCCCACCCCGTAAGTCCCTCATCAATAGATAAATCACAGGTTATTAACAGGTAACTATTAACAATGAAGGTAGAACGGCAAAAGTGGGTGATACAGTACAGTCCTTCATGTCAGTCAATCGGGGACTTCCTGGGCCTGGTAGAACGCCTGTTCCCTGACAGGTTCCTCCTCCAGTGAGGTACTGCCTTCATCTACAGCAGGAGGTAACCTCAAAGTCTTGGCAGGTGTGTTGGATGTGTTCCCCTCTAGGCTCCTTATGCTAGTCTATATGCTTTCACATCCGTCTCCCTTGTAAGTCTACCAGATATGAGACATAACAAGGTTTTGCCACAATTTTCCCAGGTATCCACAGTGAACCAGATGCAAATTTCCTCACAGAAACTGGGTCATCAGTTTTAAATGACCTGCTGTCTTTTCCCGAGTCATGGTATTCCTTTTGCGGAGCTTGCCTCACCTCCACCCTCCCCGCCAAATTGGAGAACATCAGGTCTAAGCGAATACGAAGGCGAAGACTATTTAATAGCTCTGCTGGTGTGACCCTAGTAGTAATCTGAGGGGTGGCGTTGTAAGGAAGAGGGAAATTAGCCGACTTGAGGTCTATCTGGTTGTTTTTACATTGCGGATGTAAACATATGCTCAGCTCTTTCTGCCGGGCTATTCGAAGCTGGCTGGCAAGGGACTGTTCTGATGCAGTAGATGCCATTAGTCTACAAAAAATGCTGGAACTCCTCCCCCATAAAGGCTGCGTCATTATCGGAAACCAACATCTTTGGGAGGCCATGAATGGCGAAAATGAGCCTCAGGATTTTGAGGGTAACCGTTGAGCATGTCGACCCCATTTCCTGGATGTCCAGCCGCTTGGAGGGGACGTCCACCAGTTTCAAGAACATTCTTCTCAGGAAGGGGGCAGCGAAATCAATCTGTAACCTTAACCAGGGACGGCCGGGCCACCCCCATGGATGCAAATGAACCACAGGCGGCATAAAACCCCTGGCCAACGGTTTCATCTTAGTAGGCCAGGGTGCACAATGTACAGCTTTTGCAGCAATGGCTCTCTCAATGGCCACCACCCGGGAAACCCAGGGGCTGGTTTGGTACACTGGGCTAAATAGCTGGCTTTTAAAGCAGACCATGGCACGGTTCAATTCCCGTACCAGCCTCCCCGAACAGGCGCCGGAATGCGGTGACTAGGGGCTTTTCACAGTAACTTCATTTGAAGCCTACTTGTGACAATAAGCCATTTTCATTTCATTTTTTCATCCAGAGCAATGCCCCGTCTTCTCAACTGAATTCATCTGTCCTCAGTTGGTAGGGTCTGAGCTGCTCCAACTCGGCATGATGCCAGCCACCTAGATCAATTTGTTTGACCTTCGAGAGGACTGTGTTGATTCCAGTTCCTGATATGGGTCGACGAGACAGGCAGGGTATCCAGAAAATCTAACACCAGGAAAATTTCTTGTAGTACTGCTGGTGCCCAACTTTGAGAGGAGCGGGAGCCAACCCAGAGCACCAGCATTGGAGATCAATGTTGGAAAGCTGTCAATAACAAGGTCCGCCTTTGCACCCTGGCCAAAGCAATAGGTGGAATTGGTTTATCCTGACAGAGTAACCCCAATGTCTGGTGGTTGGTTACGATGACGAATTGGCGGCCATACAGGTACTAAGCCCCGTACCAGCCTCCCCGAACAGGTGCCGGAATGTGTCGACTAGGGGCTTTTAACAGTAACTTCATTGAAGCCTACTCGTGACAATAAGCGATTTTCATTTTCTCATTTCACTAATGGAATTTTTTTATGCTGTACATCACGGCCAGGCTCTCTTTTTCATTCAGTGTCGGTGAGTGTTCTGGAGGGGCAGGTGATGGGCCTGTCACCTCCATCGTGTGGGATAGTACCATCCCAATTCCTTCGGGTGAAGCATCGCATTTTTAAATTAATTGTTTGTGCGGATCGAAATGGACAGTGCCCTCATCAGTGTTTTTTTAAAAGGAGGTGCAACAGCAATAACGTCGTTGCTAGATTGGGGATGAACCGGTCGTAGAAATTTACCATGCCCAGAAACAATACAAATTCTGCAACATTTCCCGGCACTGGGATTTCTTTTCTTTGATTGCTTTCATCTTGTCTTTTAACAGGTATATGTCATTGGAGTTCACTTTAGTCCCAAATACATGACTTCACAGATTTGAAATGTGCACTTTTCTCTTTTCAGTCTGATGTCAGCATTTCTAAACCTCTCAGGACTTCCTCCAGGCTGGCCAGATGCTCCTCATGTGAATACCTGTCACCAAGACGTTGTCGAAGTGCACCACAGATTTTGGGATTCCTTGCAGCAAGTTCTCCATCGTCTATTGAAAAATTACACAAGCAGACAGTATAACAAAATGCAACCGCATATATTGGGAAGATCCATTGTGTGTGTTGATGGTTGCCTATTTCCTGGAGTCATAGAAGCATAGAATTCCTACAGTGCAGAAGGAGGACATTTGGACCATCGTGTCAGCACCGGCCCTTGGATAGAGCACCCTACTTAAGCCCATGCCTCCATCCTATCCCCGTAACCCAGTCTAACCTTTTGGATACTAAGGATCAATTTGGCTTGGCCAATTCACCTAACCTGCATATCTTTGGATGGTGGGAGGATACCGGAGCACCCGGAGGAAACCTACGCTGACACGGGGAGAACATGCAAACTCCACACAATCAGCTGAGGCCAGGATTGAACCCGGGTCCCTGGGGCTGTGAGGCATCAGTGTTAACTACTGTGCCACCATGCTGCCCATCCAGCCTCATCCAGTTCAAGTTATAAATAAGTGTGACTTAAGTCAAACTTTGTATACGTGAAGACCCCAGCCAACTTTGCATCGAGGTCTTCTCTCCGAGGGATCGAATACTTGTCAAGTTGTGCTGCTTGGTTTATGGTGAGTTTGTAATCACTACATTTTTGATAGACCGGTCATGTTTTAAGACGGGAACGATAGGGAACACCCATTCAGAGAATTGTATCAGTTCTATGATCCCTCATTTTCCCACACGGAAAACTTTCTGGTGTAAAGCATTTGTGGCCTAACTCTGAAGAATTTTGGTGTGGATTCACATAAGTCTTGGACTTTACCCCTCATGTTCAACCAAACCCGTTTAGAAACACATCTTTGTCCTTGCATAGGACTTCTTGAAAAAAGCCATCTGATACCCTGAGGATTTCAAGCCAGTTTAGTTTTATCTGAAGTAGACATCCTCGCCAATGAGGCTTTGCCCTTGACTTCCACAATGATCATGGGTAATTGAGCTGACTGTCTTTGATACGACACCGTTGTTGTTGTGATACCTAAAATCTTTACAATTTCCCCTGTGTATGTTGCCTACTTGGCAGTCGTGCTGCTTAGGCCCAGAGCTTTAACTCCTCCTCGAAGATACCTGTGGGTTTGTTCAGCCACCACTGTGGCTGACTCCCCTGTGTCAACCACCATGCTCAATGGACGGCCGTTGACCATAAGAACTATTTTTATGGGAATCTTCTTGCTTACTTTAACCAAATTTAACCTGTAAACCTCAGATTCCTCTTCAATATTTTTCTTTACTTAGTGCACAGGAGTCGTGGTGTGTTTTCTTTTCTGGGTGCGCCCTGCCTGGCGTGGCAGCATGCTTGAATGTGGCCTTCCTGTTACCCTTGAAGCAAACATAATCTCTGCAATGGGACAGCCCTTGGGAGTGGTTTATCGCTAATCTGTAACACTCATCAAAATTCCTTCCTTGTCTCTGTCCACGATGCTGCTCCTGGGATTTCTGTTCAGCCTCCTCCGTGTCTGTCAGTCAGGGTGTTCGCCAACAGCCATTCCACTCCAAAGCCAAATCACCTCGCCTTCTGCATGCACCATAGCTCAGAAACGCTGTTCTCGGCATATTCAGTGGCTGAAGGTATCTCTACCGCTTTATCTAGGGATATTTTTGTTTCGGCTAATAATTTTCTTTGTACATCGTTACTGTTGATGCCACATACTTGACGGTCGGCAGCACGTTGCTTCACGACAAGCTGCATTTGCGCTCCCACGCGATAGGCCTCATGAGTGACATGTCCTGCCAAAGATCATCCCATAAAGGGGCCACACTATCGCAATACCTCAGTAACAAAGTATGATACTTAGCCACATAAGGAGATATTTAGCTGAGATGACCAAAGCAGCCCTTCTTTTTTTAACTTTCCTGAGATGGACATCACTGGTGAGGCCAACATTTATTGCCCACCCCTAATTGCCTTTGAGAAGATGGTGTTGAACAGCCTTCTTGAATCTTGCAATCTCTGTGATGCAGTTACACCCAGAGTTCTGCCCCACTAGAGCTGCTACTCTGTCAGAAGGGTTGTCAAGGGTTGTCCGGTTGTCCAGGTTCCAGCCGTCTCCAGGAGTTAAACAGCGGCTCATTAAACGGCAGAGCTCCCTCTTGCCCACACAAAGGTCAGTGGTGTAGGAGGAAAAATGATCAGAGGTAAGGACTGCTGGCTACTGGAATGATGGGTCACTACATCAAGAATAAGCAGGTGTACTGGCCTGTTGATCGGGAGAAATGCGACTACTTTGAGGGAACCAGTCTAGGCCATATCCTGCACCCTCGGAAAACTGGTAATTCAAAAGTTTTCTGCATCCCCGTTATAATTTAGTGTATCTTGGAAAGGAGATGGCTTTCAAGGTGGACCACTTTTGGCCCAGAGATCAGTGAAGCCCATTTAAATTTGAAAACCTGGGAGTCAATCTCAGCCATTCCGCCCAGATCAAAGGCCCGTGCGGCTTTGGGCCGGATACACCTTTCTTGCACCCAACACATATCCATCAACCCGCACGCTGGAGCTCATTGTTACAGCTGCAAAAGGAATCTCAAGAAAATCCGCCATTGCTATTATATTTATAAGCAGTTGCGACTGCCCTTTGATCGACCTCAACAGTTATAAGCAGCTATAATTACCTGGAATTGCCTAATTAGAGCAGTGATCTCAGGGTACATGCTAGGTTTGCAGTTAAAGATCACAAACAAGTTCAGACCCAAGACAATCCATGAGCAACACTGCTGGAGATCCACTTGCATAAACCTATCTTTATGTTCTTTTTTTGATTGCTGCAATTTTGCCTCGGTGTGTTTAGCAGTCTGTTGTGTTTCACCAAGGTTAGAGCAAGACAGGTGCCTTCGTACCATATATGGTTTCAGTAATTTAATGCAGGAATATCATGTTTCCTTTTGGATGGAGCCACTGCAGGACTAAAATAGAAGTCATGCCGTGTACCAATGAGAGATGCTTACACTGAAAGAAGCAACTTAAGCACATAACGTTGGGGTGGGGGTTTGTTTCATCATATACTTACTGCTTGATGTACAGCTTGAAATTTCGTCGAATGTCAAGGGCAGCAATCATCAAGAATCTATATTTAACGGGCAGAGAATTTAGAGCTACTAATATTCTTGCTGTGCAAAGCTAACATCCGACCACAAGCTTCCTGCCACTGAGAATGCCTCACAACATCCATGCTATATTTTACATTGTATCCAGCAGACTTCATAAGACCACGGAATCCCTACAGTGCATAAGGAGGCCATTCGGCCCATCCAGTCTACACCAACCCTCTGAAAAAGCACCCTCCCTAGGCCCACTCCCCCACCCAATCCCCTTAACCCCATGGCCTCACCTAAGCTGCCCATCCCTGGACACTGAGGGGCAATTTAGCATGGCCAATCCACAAAACCGGCACATCTTTCGATGGTGGGAGGAAATTGGAGCCTCCAGAGGAAATCCACGCAGGCACAGGGAGAAGGTGCGAACTTCACACAGTCACCCAAAACCAGAATTGAACCTAAGTCCCTGGCGCAGTGAGATAGCGGCACTAACCACTGTGCCAGCACACCGCTCATGTAATCATTTATATTGGATGTGGAAATATTGGTTATGGACCTATACCACATTACTTAATTTCAATAAATTGCCAATTTAGGCATACTTTTTTTGGATTAGACCTAGGGCCGGGATTCTCCCCTACCCGGCGTGTCGGGGAGTCCTGGCATGATGGAGTGGCGTGAACCACTCCGGCGTCGGGCCGCCTCAAAGGTGCGGAAGTCTCCGCACCTTTAGGGGCCAAGCCCCTTGAGGGGCTAGGCCCGCTCCAGAGTGGTTGGCGCTCCGCCAGCTGCCGTGGGCAGCCTTTGGCGCCATGCCAGGCGATGCCGAAGGGACTTCGCCAGCCAGCGTACGTCCGCGCATGAGCCACAGCATCAGCGGCTGCTGATGCCATCCCCGCGCATGCGCAGGGGAGGGGGTCACTTCCGCCTCCGCCATGGTGAAGACCATGGTCAAGTGGGAAGGAAAAGAGTGCCCCCACAGCACAGGCCTGCCCGGCAATCGCAGGGCCCCGATCGTGGGCCAGGCCACCGTGGGGGCACCCCTCGGGGCCAGATCGCCCCGCGCCCCCCCCCCCCCCCCGGACCCTGGAGCCCGCTGGCGCCGCCTGCTCCCGCCGGTAAGGTAGGTGGGTTGATCCACGCTGGCGGGAGAGGTTTGACAGCGGCCGGACTTCGGCCCATTGCTGGCCGGAGAATCGCCAGTGGGGGGGGCACCGACCGCCGCGGAGCGATTCCCGCTACCGCCGAATCTCTGATGGTGGAGAATTCGGGACACGGCGGGGCGGGATTGACGCCAGCCCCTGGCGATTCTCCGACCCGGCGGGGCGGTCGGAGAATCCCGCCCTAGCTTTGTGGACCCATTACCATTAGTAAAAGGTTTAAGATTCTCAAACTCAGTTTATATTGGACCGTCCTGGGTGGGAACAACAAGGCTTCACTGTCACTGGTTCGAGGGCTACAACGTTGGGCAGCATTTTACTGATTCTCAGGATGTGGGAGGGCAATGTTTCCAATTAAGGGGTAATTTGGCGTGGTCAATCCACCTACCCTGCACTCTTTTGGGTCGTGGGGTGAGATCCACGCAGACACGGGGGGAATGTGCAAACTCCACATGAACAGTGACCCAGGTCCAGGATCGATTCCTCAATGGTGTGAGGCAATAATGCTAACAACCATAAAGTTTTTAAGTTTTAGTGCGTTGCGGATAGATCAATTCATCCCAGGAGTGATAACATAAGCAATAGAGCTTGGTTATTTTATAAACAAACGTTATTAAAAGAAAAGTAACACAATGAGCATGATTCTCCCTCAGTGGGATTCTCCTCTTCGCCGGCAGAGTACTCACCCCTCAGATTTCCCGACAGCGTGGGCTGGCCACAATGGGAAACCCCATTGGCAGGTTGCCGGGACGGAGGGTCCCGCCGCTGATGGGGCAAGTCGTGCCAGAAACCGGGTCTGTCGGGACAGAGAATCTCACCCAATATATAAACTTTTAAACTTCAATCTAACAATAACAGATTACATGTAGTTTCTTAACCCTAACACACGAGTTCCCATTAAACAGCACTTCAAAGGAACGTGCAGTTTTCGTTCGACTTACACAGGAAGGCAGAGTTGGTACTTGCATTTACTGAGCAGTTTTTCTTCTGTTAGTGATGTTCTTTCAGAACACTTTTCAAAAGAATATCTTTGGACCAGCTTCCCATGACCTCTCACTGTGGCATTTCAAACCCTTCTCCCTTTACCTGTTCAAACAGGATTCATGCTCTCTCTCCGAGCTCCACCCAGCCCGTCAAATAAAGGTTCTCTTCTGGGGTGTCCAGACGTGAACCCATTATCGTTATCTTGGCTGTTGGATTTCCCACTCCCATTAATACAAAAGAACAGAACCATGCTATTGTTATACAACTAACCCTCCCCATTTATGGACAGAAGAGGCCATCAGACTTTGTAATGGGCTAATGGCTGGTCAAACAAAGTGTCTCAAAGGACAATAGATCTTGAGAAGATCACCCTGGCCGAACAGGTGCATGCGGTGTATTCCCGGTGACGAGTTTTAAGTCTGAATGGGACAATGTAACTAAGGCCAGGTGTGGGCATATCCCTCTGATTCCATGCTAGCAGCTTTTCCTTCAGTCTTTTGATCCCCTAAATTGTCTACTTTATCTTCCACCCCATTTCTGGATCCAATTTCCTAATATCTCCCTCTCGTAACCATAAAGACAATTGGCAGCCAATTTGAGTATGTGAAGGTCCTATTTACCAATGATGGTGCATCGATCGCTCCCCGCGTGGGAATGCCACCAGCAAGATGGAGGTGGCCTCCCAACAGAAACCCATGTTGGGGTGCAAGGGAGAATCGATTGTTTAAGTAAAGGGAGGGCCACAGGCAGGGAAGGCAGCCCCTGCAACCTAAGGCCCTTGGTGAGGTTTCCCATCCATCGATAGCAAATTTATGTCTATCCAATTTTTTTGTCCTACCTGGTGTAGACTGGAGCGCTTTGTCTTCCTCAGCAGTTGCCGCCACTGCAGCGCTGAGGACCTGGGTTTGATCCCGGCCCCGGTTCACTGTCTGTGGAGAATTTGCACATTCTCCCCGTGTCTGCGTGGGTGTCACCCACCCAACCCAAAGATATGGAGTTGAGGTGGATTGGCCATGCTAAATTGGCCCTTAATTGAACAAAAATAATTGGGCACTCTAAATTTTTTAAAAATCTGTGCCCTCTTCTCCTTGTTCCTTTTATGAGCAGGAACTGTTTCGCGCTATTTACTCCGTCCAGCTCTTTCATAATTTTGAACATCACATTCAAATCTCCTCTTAGCCTTCTTCTTTCCAAGGAGAACATTCCCACCCTCTCCAATCTATCCTCATAACTGAAGTAAACCTCTTCCACACTCTTTCCAATGCATTCACATCCTTCCTGTAATGTGGCTCCCAGAACTGTGCAGAATATTTAAGCTGAGGTCTAACCAGTGTCTTGTATCAGTTCCGCAAAACCTCCTTGCTCTTGTACTCTGTGCACCTATTAATGAAGCCCAGATACTGTATCATTTATTAACTGCTCTCTCCACCTGTCCCACCACCTTCAATGATCTATACACATATATACCCAGGTTCCTCTGCTCCTTCACCCCTTTAAGAATTTTACCTCATATTTATATTGTCTATTTGTATATGTTCTTCCTACCAAAATACATCACCTCACACTTCTCTGCATTGAACTTCATTTGCCACCTATTTGCCCACTCCACCAACTTGCCCATGTCCACTGTACCACCCGATTCACTATTTTAATATTTCTGTGAATCACAAATTTGATTGGCCCAAATTCACAGAATTACGTGGGCCAGGATATTTCCGTTCTAGGGCAACACGGTAGCACAGAGGATGGGGCGGCACAGTAGCACAGTGGCTAGCACAGTACCTTCACAGCGCCAGGGTCCCAGGTTCGATTCCTGGCTTGGGTCATTGTTTGTGCAGAGTCTGCACATCCTCCCCGTGTGTGCGTGGGTTTCCTCCGGGTGCTCCAGTTTCCTCCCACCGTCCATAGATGTGCAGGTTAGGTGGATTGGCCATGCTAAATTGCCCTTAGTGTCCAAAAAAAGGTTAGTTGGGGTTACTGGATTTCAGGGATAGGGTAGAGGTGTGGGCTTACACATTTCGAGGCCGGTGCAGACTCGATGGACTGAATGGCCTCCTTCTGCACTGTAAATTCTATGATTCTATGATTCCATTGTGGACAGGATAGAAAATTCCGCGAGGCAGCCAAATGTCCATTGAATCTGGCTGTGCGCCAGACTGGAATATCCTAGCCATAGATTTTACTGGACAGAAAGGGGCCAGGCTGCCCAAGTGGTCTATCTTACTGTTCATGCTCCTCATGTCACTCCTTCCATTCCTGTTCATTAAGCTCTATCAACAAGCTTTTCTAATCCTTGCCTCCCCCACCACCCCTACCATGTAGTTACATAATTCCACCCCCACCCTCTCACCCCCAAAACATCTTGTTAAGAATGTGAATTTTTGTAAGGTAGTTATGTTTACTTCAACATAAAATGGAGCACGTGACCTACTTTTTCGTCCGGTGGTAAGCTGACATGACTAGGTTGCCATGGGGGCCCAGGTCAAGTCCTATTGAAACCCAAGTGCCAGTTTTCACACCCTGAACATAGAGCAAAGAGCAGCTGGCTTTCTGATGGTAGACTTGCAGGCTTTCAGATCGATTGCCTCAAGAGAGAGAGGGAGAGAGTCCCAGAGAAAAAGGCAAAAAAAACACAGCAGCTGTTATGAATAGCAGGAGAAAGGGTGGCACGTGGCGCAGTGGATAGCACGGTGATGGCGGCGCTGAGGACCCGGGTTCCAATCCCGGCCCTGGATCACTATCCGTGAGGAGTTTGCACATTCTCCCCATGTCTGCGTGGGTTTCACCCCCCACAACCCAAAGATGTGCAGGTTAGGTGGATTGGCCACGCTAAATTGCCCCTTAATTGGGAATAAAAATAATTGGGTACTCTAAAAAAAAAAATTTTTTTAATGAATAGCATGAGAAAAAAGGTTGTTCTCTGTTAGATACAAGACAGAATGTGAGTGGGAGCATGTTCTTTGGTCGAAGAGATAGGACTGGTAGAAATCACAACCTGGAAGACACAAGCTGGTGTAGCCAAGAGTGGGCCTTGCTGCTGGAGGTCAGGTCAGGTATTCTCAGAAGACTGAGAGAAACGACTTTCAATGGACACTGGACAATATGACTCCGGTGACTATGAAGTGAAATCATTGGAAGCTGGGAGTGACTTTGGACTGGTTCATATGAAGACTACAAATCTATGGAGGGTCTGGTGCAATGCATAAATGTGTTTGTTTCAGTAAAAGCTTTAAAACGTGAAACCTTTTTGCACGATCCTTTGAATCAGTCACTCGGAATTCAAATCATGTTTTAATTGATATGGATCTTTACGGTGTGAATAACAAACTTTGCTTTTCTCCCCCAGTTACACCATATATTGGCAAATTCCATATTTGTAGCCTTTTGTGTACGTTGGTGGCTATGATATACTTATGGCCTAGATTGGCCAAAGTCCATCAAAGCTGAAGCCAGTAGATAAATCTATGCACTCAGTGGGGCCTCATGCTCAATGGAAGGTTGGGGACAAAAAAAACCCACAATCCCATTTCATAACTGTATCTATATCAGAGCTGGAAACCCAGTACCTGAGGGCTGAAAGATGGTTCAGACTGAAATGCGAATGATCATCAAAACAGAGTCCCTGAACATTTTCATACTTGATTGGGAACAAGTTTATTTAATAGCCACATTGAAGAAAGGAGACAATCCTCATGTATGAAAGTGCAAGCAAATCAGTCAACAGTGATATCTGGAAAATATTCGGGCTGGAAATATGTGTCTGGAAAATTGTACGCTGAGCTAACAGATTGATTGATTAATTAATCGTTAATTACATTAAAAAGTCAATTAAGTACGAGTCAGAAAATGTCAGTTAAAAATGAAGGAGGATTGTACTATAATCCAATTTTTTCATGTTTAATAAATCTTTTTTTTCTTGTTGAAACTAATTTGCGGTCCTGTAACTCTGTTCCTCTGCACTTTATTGAAAAAAATAACATTTACAGTCTTTCAGCCAAGGTTCTGTAGTAGTCTCTGTATATATTAATACATGATTAGTTAATGGGTCGTCAGTACAATCAGATGATCACTAGATGGCAACACTAACAGGAACTATATAAGGAGTTTCCCGCTCTTTCTTAGTGTTAGTGAGTGTGTATTGCAGCCAAAGGATAGAAGTGACCAGCTCAGAGTGTAGTGTATTATATTAATTGTTAATTTAATCTAATCTTTAGTTAATTCCATTACTAGTCAAAGTATTAAAGTAAAAGAACTCACAAGTATATTATTTTGTTACTCAATAAATAATTTGTCATCAATTGGAAGAATTTGATTGTTTATCATCAAGTTAAATACAACTCGGCAAGACAAATGAATAATATATATATTACGTCTCTGTAATATATCATGAAAATGGTGTTGCCTTTTAATTCCAAAGAAGAGGAGCCATGGAGCCTGGATGACGGCAAGTCCAGCATCTCAACAAGGCCTGTCTGGCAGGCCCCAGTGAGGAGGCTGGGAGCAGAGGTCAAAAGGATAGTTGGGAGAGTTGCAATGGCAAAGTATCTTGGGAGGCACCCCCAGCCCAACCATGACACTTGTTGGTGGCCTGCCTGCCCACGGGAAAAATCCCAGCGATGGTGGGAGGTGGCCAAAGGTCAATTGGGCCACCCAACGCCTCCCTCACCTCAGGTTAAAATACACATGTATCTCGGTCCCGGGTCACTGTCCGTGTGTGTGGAGTTTGCACATTCTCCCCGTGTCTGCGTGGGTTTTGCCCCCACAACCCAAAGATGTGCAGGGTAGGCGGATTGGCCATGCTAAATTGCCCCTTAATTGGAAAAAAGAATAATTGGGTACTCTAAATTTACTTTTTTTCAAAAATAGAATATACTTGGACGTAGACTGGGAAAAGCAGACTGGGGCAACCAAGCAAAAGGCATGGCCATTCCCCTCCTGTCTGCTAACCCGGCCCTGAGGAGCATTAAACAGCAGGTGGAGTGTTAGAGGATTCACTTATGAGGACAGACTGGAGAAAGTGGGACCCTTGAGCCACAAAAAGATTCAGCTGTCAGACAATTTATGGAAATATCTAAACATAGACCACAAAAAGCTGGGCCTGTAGCACTGCTGGAGTTGATGTTATGGAAGCCAGCAGCCATCCGAGTGGTGCACGCAGCACCCCAGGTCATTCCCAGTGCACCCAAGCAGCACCCCACATTGGGAAGGGTGCTCATGCGGGCATTTTGTGTACCCCAACTGGCCGCACTGTGACGCCAAACAGCTATTCTGGCTGATTTTCAAACATGGACTTTGCTGGTCTCTACTCAACATATTTATTAGATACTCACCAAAGGACATCATACTGCTGTGAGAGGACCCACCATGAGCATCGTTTCAATGATTAGGCACTCAACTTGGTGGTAAAGTGATTCTGGTTAAATTATGCAATTGCCAATTCTATGCAAATAATGAGGAATATTTTTTTGAGAGATTGTTGTGACTTCTTAGCTTTGACAGGGAGTATTCTGAATCCTCACAGGAGGGGCGGGGAATAGGTTGCAAAATGGCTGCAATTGGTATGGGGCCTGCATTCACAGCACCTCTGAACTTGAGAGATGTGGTACATTGAGCAGCATGTGAGGTTGGTCATTCAATGAATATAAAACTCTTTCAAGGGGCATTCAGTGGCCTTAGCCACTTGCATGAGGCCATTACACTTGTACACTGAACTCCTGAACTCAGGGCCAGGCTCTATTCGTTGACTGCCCTTGCTACCTGCTTCCAGTCCCTCGGAAGGTTGTCCTTGAGGACCTTCTGGCCCTCAACTAAAAAAAGGCCTCTCTCCATGATTAAGACCTCCAGCGTGACATCCATGAAACTCTCTCTTCCTTGGTGTTACATTTTTACAGCTCCCATATGCTGCGAGTGTCAGCACAGAAAGCCAGCAACAGTTCCCTTCTATTGTGCAGTCCCCCTTTAGGAAGGACAGACTGCCTTTAAGAGGAGAATACAGGCTGCACCAAATGCTTTGATGCACACTGCTGGGCCCCCCGGCTGAGCGCTCAAGCAGCAATGGGTCAGCTCAGACCAACACTATAAACAGTTAAATAAGGCGGCAACACCAGTTTGCATTGGTCTGCCTACCAGGATAAGGAAATTCACCTACTTGGATCGGTTGGTGAAGTTGCAACTGTTCTCTTTGGAGAACAGAAGGTTGAGAAGGGATTCAGAATAATTGGTGGACTGGACAGAGTGGACAAGGAGAATTGTCCCCATTGGTGGAATGATCGAGAACCAGAGGGCTCAGATTTAAGATGACTGGCAAGAGAATCATTGGTGAGATGTTGAAAAATATCTTAAGGCAGCGAATGGTTAGGATCTGGAGTGTACTGCCTCAGAGTGTAGTGAAGGCAGGTTTGATTGAGGCATTCAAGCTGGAATTGGATTATTATCTGAAAAGGAAAAATATGCAGGATTACGGGGAGGGGCACGAGGTGAATAACTCTTTCCGAGAGCTAGCATGGGCACGATGGGCCAAGTGGCCTCCTGTTCCAGAACCATTGTATGGTAACATTATCGGCCCAGGCTGGCCGCGAACCATGATTCCTACTTCTGAGAATGTGTTGAATTGGATTTTGAGCTCCGTTTATCTGGAACACACATTCGATATACTGCAGAATAACACACACCGGGAGGATTGGGGAGGGGGGGGGGGGCGGACATCAGTAAAACATGGTGAATTCACAATTACATCATAAAACACTTCATTCAAAGGAGAACAATATATGGAGCAGCAGCTTTTCAGTGGTGACATTTACAAAGCACAATGAAGTTTCTGTATTCCGGATGGTTGAGTTTAAATGGTGTCTTTCTTCATTCGTCTCTATTTATGATATTGTGGTGTTAAATGATCAAATCATGGGTTGAAGATGACAAAAACGGTCATTAAATATTAAATAAACGCTGTCAAAAAATACACATTATCCAGCTCAAGTTGTATTATGATTCACCTGGATTTCGTTTGCAGTAAAGCGATTTTTCTTTTTCGCTAAATCTAACCTTTGTTTCACTTACTTTTGATGGATAGATAACATTTTCCCAACCTGCGTGTCTTGGCCAGCTGTCTGTGCTTGAATGATTAGGTAGTGATACTGGAGCAGGCCTTGGATCAAAGGGAGGTGGTGGCGCAGCGGTATTGTCACTGGACTAGTAAACCAGAGACCCAGCGTAATGCTCTGGAGACACAGGTTCAAATCCCGCCACTGCAGGTGGTGAATTTGAATTCTCTTAAAAATATAATAACCTGGAATTAAAAGTCTGATGATGACCATGAAACCAATGTCCTTTAAGATCTGCTGTTCATACCTGGTCTGGCCTACATGTGACTCCAGACCCACAGCAACGTGGTTGACTCTCTTAACTGACCCCTTAAGGGTGGCACAGCACAGTATCACTGTTCCAGGGTCCTAGGTTTGGTTCCTGGCTTGGGTCACTGACTGTGCAGCGGCTGCACATTCTCCCCATGTATGCATGGGTGTCCTCCGGGTGCTCTGATTTCCTCCCACTATCCAAAGATGTGGATTGGCCATGATAAATTGCCCTTAGTGACCAAAAAGGTTTAGGTGGGGTTACTGGGTTAGAGGGATAGGGTGGAGATGTAGGCTGAAGATTTAAGATGATTGGAAAGAGTGCTCTTTCCAAGGGCCGACGTAGACTCGATGGGCCAAACGGCCTCCTCATGCACTCATGTCAATTCCATGATCTATGCTAATTCGGGATGGACAATAAAAGCTGGCACAGCCAGCGAAGCCAATTTCCCACAAACTAATTTTTTAAAATGTGAAACCAATTTTGAATTAGAAGGCATATCGGCATCAGAGCTATTCCTGAACTGAGTGTTTCAAAAGTAAACCTTTACTATTACATATTTCTATTGGCCAAATGCATTGCGGGCTGTCTGCACTGTGGATTGCTGATTCCTAATGTGGTTTGACTGATATTCAATGCAGAAACGACCTCCCGATCCGATCCTAACTTTCATTTTTACGTTTTGTCACATTTAATGGCAGGGAAGCAAAAACAAATTGCTGTTTAATCAACCAGGCAGGAGCACTTGGAAAAAAGTAAAAGTACTTTCTCATAAATACTTAAGTGCAGTGGAGCATGAGAAACTTCAAAATGCAATGTTGGCAAGACCGTCATTGCCGGCGGTCAGTAGCCAGACGTAATTTCCTGCTCTCCAAAATTAAATATTTACAACAGGAAATCTTGTGGTTAAAGAAATGGGTCGGCAGGTCCGGCTGTAGGGGGTGTGCGTCCTTTTTAATAAAACAGGTGCTCTACAAAATTGCACCTTTATACTTGTTCATTTGCGCACTTTTAAATCATCAGATATTCTGGACAGTCACCAGCTAAATTTGGTCCAAATATTTGTTTTTTTTGCTTCAATATTTGGATGTCAGGGCAGAGGGACGTTTGCTTTAAAATGTACACATAGGCTCCATGTTGTATTTTAATCAATTATCTCCTTAAAGAGCTGATGCAGCCATGCAGTAATCCTGTCGGAGTCCAACTTTTACTTTGATTTCTTCTTCTATTTTTCTCAATGGTCGGAATCTGAGGCTCATCACCCCCCCCCCCCCAACCGCACTGACCCCCTCCCCACCGCACAGACCCCCACCCCCCCCCACCGCACTGACCCCCCCCCCTGCAGATTCTGAGACAGGGTGAGGTGGGGAGTGTAAAATAGCACAGACGGAATTCCCTCCGGGATCCCACTCACCCCAACCCAGACACAATCTTTCAGTGGTACGAGCCAGCCCCCGGATGGGAAGTGCATCTATGACTATTAAGGCCCTAAAGTGACCCCTTAATGGCCACTTAAAGGCCTTTGCCTGCCAAGTTCAGGCTGGCCGGGACCCGATAAGTGAGGGTGGAACACAGAAACGTTTGTCGTCCTCAATCTCGGGTGGGAAGGCACCTCACAGCCCAAAGACCTCTGGCCGTCCCCCCCCCCCCTCCCACCCCCAACGGTAAGATAGTGCCTCCTCTTGCGGCCACCCAGCTCATCGCTGCCCTTTCCTTCCCTGGGACCCCTGCTACTTAACCATCACTGCACATCCCAGGTCTTAGTCTTAGGCACGGCACTCCAGTACCTCTTCCAGACGCTGCAGCTGGATGGGTTGGGTGGGCTGGAGAGCTGTCAGCCAATCAGCTCTCCAAGGCGGGACTTCCTACCAAGAGTGGATGGAAATCCTGCCTGCTGCCAATCATTTAAAAAAATAAAAAAAATTTAGAGTACCCAATTCATTTTTTCCAATTAAGGGGCAATTTAACGTGTTCAATCCACCTACTCTGCACATCTTTGGGTTGTGGGGGCGAAACCCACGCAAACACTGGGAGAATGTGCAAACTCCACGCGGACAGTGACCCAGAGCTGGGATCGAACCTGGGACCTCGGCGCCGTGAGGCAGCTGTGCTAACCACTGCGCCACCGTGCTGCCCTCTGCTGCCAATCATAGGCGTGTAAAATGGTAATGAGCCTGTCGGAGTCGACAGGGATGCGTTGGGGATATTGGGCGCTATTGGGCATTGCCGATATTGGGGGGGCATATTAAGTGCTCACATCCTGAAAATTCAGGTCAATGCTTCTGTTTGATGTGAGACTGCTGATGGCATTACTAACATGGCCATGAATGAAATGACAACCTGTAACATGACATAGACCTGGATGTTATGCCCTGACCGACCACCAGGGTCTTCCGGCCTTGCCAATGACAATCCCCTCCCCCCCGCCGGGGTTCTGCCGCAGCAAGGGATGCCAACAATGGAAAAACCCATTTTGCTCCTGTAACGGGCATTTGGCAGGCCGCCTCCACCACCACACCGCATCCCGGGGTGGGTGGGGTGGGGTGGGGTACGGTTGGAATCCCACCTACAGTATTTGCATCATAGAACAGGCCATTCAGCCCAGCAGCTTATGTTCAACACAAGTTTCCTCCCCACCCCTCTTCATCCAACCCCCACAAAGTATGTTTCTAGTTCTTGTATTTGCCAAGCTTCTCCTTAGAGGTATCTTATATACAGGTGTTTAAATAATTCCCACAGGTAAAATATTTCCGAAGCTAGTGCAGGAAAATGTTGTTGTTAACTGTTGCCTTCCAACATCTCCTGTTTATTAAACCTGATGAGCAGTGGAGTGCTGTGTTCGGACGCAGTTATAAGGGCACTTCTGGCAATATCTCATGTTAAGCAGACAGCGGAACATAAAATGCCAGCATTAAACACAGCTAAAGGATGTGGAGGCTTGAGAGAGGGTGCAGAAGAGATTTACCAGGATGTTGCCTGGTATGGAGGGCATTAGCTATGAGGAGAGGTTGAATAAACTCAGTTTATTCTCACTGGAACGACGGAGGTTGAGAGGCGACCTGATAGAGGTCTACAAAATTATGAGGGGCATAGATAGAGTGGATAGTCAGAGACTTTTTCCCAGGGTAGAGGGGTCAATTACTAGGGGGCATAGGTTTAAGGTGCGAAGGGCAAGGTTTAGAGGAGATGTACGAGGCAAGTGTTTTACACAGAGTGTAGTGGGTGCCTGGAACTTGCTGCCGGAGGAGGCGGTGGAAGCAGGGACGATAGTGACATTTAAGGGGCACCTTGACAAATACATGAATAGGATGGGAATAGAGGGATATGGACCCAGGAAGCGTAGAAGATTTTAGTTTAGATGGGCAGCATGGTCAGCACAGGTTTGGAGGGCTGAAGGGCCTGTTCTTGGACTGTACTTTTCTTTGTTCTTTGTTCTTTAAACACTTGAAGGTATCAACTATCGGTTGGAGTCCAGGAAAATATTGTCACAAAATTAAGGTGCAAGAGATGAAAAGAAAGGGATTGTGCTATTGTTGTGACCAAACCTTCCAGGGATCTAATCAGGTTCTCTGTAAATAGTTTTTACCCAAATTTCTGTTACCATTTGAACTAAATAAGTTGCAACAGAAATATGTGTCCTTATTGACCAGAGGAAATGATGAAAGGCTGGAACAGCAGAGTAATGTCAACATGTGAAAATGTGGACTGCATAGTGGGGGGGAGCTGGAAATTCAGGCTGAATTCCAGATACCACGCTGTTTTAAATCAGAGGAAAGGCACCGCTGCCTCACAGCGCCAGGGGCCGAAGTTCAATTCAGGGCTTGGGTGACTGTGTGGAGTCTGCACGTTCTCCCCACGCCTGCGTGGGTTTCCTACAGGTGCTCCCGTTTCCTCCCACAGTCCAAAGATGTGCAGGTTAGGCGAGGTTACGGGTCAGGGGAGTGGGCCTAGGTAGGGTTCTCCTTCGGGAGGTGGTCAGAGTTAACTGGATGGGCCAAATGGCCTCTTTCAACACTGTAGGGACTCTATGGATTCTACGGCTATTTTATTCCAAATGTTAAAAATATGAAAATAATTCAGATTGGAGCCTCGAAAGGAAAGGTTAATTAGAAAAGCATGTGCACGCCAACATTTCCATAGGAGTTCCGCATTTTTCTAAATGATACCTTGCACGCTGAGTTTACGGGGTTTCCACACACGTGCCCTGAAGATATGTCAGATGAGGAGGACCTGCGCAGAGATTTGCTCCAGTTAACCAGGGGTGCATTCAATGGCAAAAGCGAGGGGAAAGAAAACCACCGTATCAATATGACCACAATTTCAATCAGCCTTAGGATTCTACAACAGGCTCCGAGGTCGTGTGTCACAAAGAGAAATGGTATGGAGCTGCCACACAATTGAATTTCTTACAAACATGGTGTGGAATTTCCGGCTGCTTCCCAGCGACATGGGGTGCATTCGACGGGAAATCCCATTGAAAATGGAGGGACCAGAAAAGGCCGCTGGAAGGCCGCCTCTGCCGCTGAAAAACGTGCGTTGGGTTGCGCAGGGAAACCTTACCACAATGAGAGGCTTGATTAGGAGATGTTGCTCACACAATCTAAGACAGAGAGCCGTGGTTAGCACTGCTGCATCACAGCGCCGAGGACCCGGGTTCGATCCCAGCTTTAGGTCACTGTCTGTGTGGAGTTTGCACATTCTCCCCCTGTCTGCACATGGGTTTCACCCCCACAACCTAAAAAGATGTGAAGGGTATGTGGATGGACCATGCTAAAATTGTCCCTTGATTGGAAAACAATTGGGTACTCTAAATTTATAAAAGAAAATAAGACAGAGAGCAGAAGCCCGCCCAAAAACACTCTGCTGACGTCAGCAAGGGGCTGGTTTAGCTCACTCGGCTAAATCGTTGGCTTTTAAAGCAGACTAAGCAGGCCAACAGCACGGTTCGATTCCCGAACCAGCCTCCCCGGACAGGCGCCGGAATGTGGCGACTAGGGGCTTTTCACAGTAACTTCATTGAAGCCTACTCGTGACAATAAGCGATTTTCATTTTCATTTCATTACAGATCGTGTGACGTTCCACCAGCAGGGATTTATTCTCTGATATGTAACATAACCTCAATCTCTTTGGCTTGTAAAGTTCCAACACCATGCAGAAAATTATAAAATATTCTGAAACCATTCATGACAAACAGCAAGTCAAATACTTTACAAAATTTTAAGTATATTTCCCTCATTGTCATTTTTGGGACGTGAGTAAAGACAGAAAAGCCAGCATTTACTGCAATTATCTCCGCTACCTAAACACAACACAACACCCAAGTTTGATTTGTATGGTTTATTTTGCTGTTGGATACCACAGGTGGTCAATTCTCTTCCATTGGATGAATTTCTCTTTACTTAAAGGTGTCTGCTTGTAACTTATCTTTTGTAGGATAAAATAAAAACAGAAAATGCTGGAAACATTTGAGAGCTCTGCGACAGGATGGGAGAAAATTCACCTTGTTTTACACAAGCACGTAGCAAGAAACTCGATGCAAACACAGTCCATTCCTCCCGACAGACCATAGAATAGTTACAGCACAGCAGGAAGCCTGTTGAATCAAGTGTGCAATTTTCACAATTCAGCACTGTCCCCAACTTAAACTCTCGAGAGGTGAATAAGCAACTTTTAAGAAGCTATGCCATGTACCCCAAAGAAGATATTTGAGTGAAAATTCAATGCTATTATCCTAAGATTAAAAACAGGATTATAGGGCAGGGAATTTATTGAATCAATACAAGCGTACAACTCAACCTTCAGTGGGAGGTAACATTTTATCAGCACTATCCCATTGCTAATCATAGAGTTCACAGTGTAGAAGCAGGCCATTCGGCCCATCGAGTCTGCACCGGCCCTTGTAAAGAGCCTATTCCCGTAACCCAACCTGACCTTTTTGGACAATATGGGCAATTTATCATGGCCAATCCACCTAACCAGCACATCAGTGGACTGTGGGAGGAAACCGGGGCACCCGGGGGAAACTCACGCAGGCACGGGGAGAACGTGCAGACTCAGCACAGACAGTGGCCCGAGGTTGAGAATCGAACCTGGGACCCTGGAGCTGTGAAGCAACAGTGCTAACGACTGTGCTACCGTGCCGCCCTCTCAGGCTTCAGGTATACATTGGGACAGAGAAAGAATGCTTAGAAAACTTATGTCTATGATTTCACAGTGAACAGCCAAAAATGTCAGAAAATGGCAAATTATGCGGTAAATCAAATTCGTCAACATTTATCATGGCCTGTTTTTTTACATATGTAAATGGGCCAGATAAACAAAGAGTCTAATTTTGCTGACGAGGTTATTCTGGTGAGCAACTTAAAGCATCTTTCACAGCCTTATTATTACATTTGCAGTAACACCCAGAGTTTAATTACAGGATTTGTTCAGTCGGTTGGCATGCTTTGAACAAAATAAAAAAAGAATAATGTGGCTCTTTGGAAAGCCTACGACATAAACACAGTATTGCAAGAACGAGAAAAGATGCAGGCATACAGACATTATTTCGGGAATAATATCCAATAGATCAAATATATGCAATATTTTCATTAAACTGGTCTACATCATTGCAAAGAATACCCTGTGGTATTAGCACCCGATGTTGGCACGTTGCAAAATACATTGAGAATACAGGCTATAGCTCGAACCAGTTTCATGCCAGCTGGCACCATGTTTTTGTCCAGTGATGTTGTGCCTGTTGATGTTACAAAATAAAACGCAATCTGATTGAACCCCAGCTTTGAAGCCTGTCTTAATAATGAGGTACAGATGGAAACCTTTGCTTTGTAAAGCTGATCCCTCTGCTGTAGTGCAATGTCAGTGAATGTGATCCTGACTAGTAAGAGAAATCGAGAAAAAATAATTGAAGTGGCTTGAAAAATCTACTGTGAGATTAACTGATTCAGAGCGCAAGAGCTCTCGATGTTCAAAAGAGATTTGTTTCTCAACACCTTATTTCGAACATGGGAAAAAAGTACAGAAAACCACAGGACTCTGTTGAATTTGTATTTTCTTGGGGGAAATTAAGATACTGTAATGTGAATAAGCTGTTGGAAACATGTTGCCCCTTCAGAAGCTTAAAGTATGAATTGGTATCAGATCATTCAGCAGTGTCATACGTTGGCACTCCAAAATGGCATGATATTTATTGGCAAATAACTAAATTGTGTTTTCCATTCATGGGCCTCAATCTTCCAACCCCGCTAGCAAAGTGTTGGGACATCCATTGCATTAGCAAGTGACACAGCTCATCAACATTACATTTCCTCTCCAAATGAAGTTCTATCCGCTTTTCTGCCTGCAAATATAAGACATGCACCTGGCGAGGCGACTTTGATTAACAGTGAGTTGCTGCCAGATTGTCCTTTTTTGCGGAGTATGTGTAAATGCCAATCGCTGCTTAAGACCAGGTGGTGGCAGCGCAGGTTCCATGGAGGTTGGGAAAAGGAGGGAAGAAAGTTCGCCAGGCTTAGCCGAAAGGATGGAGCGGTGGTGGGCAAAGGAGGAAGGAAGTAGATAGTGCAGGGTGTCCCGCGGGGGGGGGGGGGGGGGGGGGGGGGGGGGGGATGGTGCAGGGTGTCCGGGGGGGTGGGGGGGGGGTGTGCAGGGTGTCCGGCGGGGGTGGGGGGGCAGGGTGTCCGGTGGGGGGGGGGGGGGGGGGTGGTGCTGAGTGTCCGGGGGGAAATAGTGCAGGGTGTCCGGGGGGGGGTGCAGTGTGTCCGGGGGGGGTGGTGCAGGGTGTCCGGCGGGGGTGGGGGGGGGGGTGGTGCAGAGTGTCCGGGGGGAGATAGTGCAGGGTGTCCGGGGGGGGGGGGTGCAGGGTGTCCGGGGGGGAGGGGTGCAGGGTGTCCGGGGGGGGGGAGGGGGGCAGGGTGTCCGGCCGGGGGGGGCGGTGGTGCAGAGTGTCCGGGGGGAAATAGTGCAGGGTGTCCAGGGGGGGTGCAGTGTGTCCGGGGGGGGTGGTGCAGGGTGTCCGAGGGGGGTGCTGGGTGTCCGGGGGGGTGCTGGGTGTCCGGGGGGGGGGGGTGCAGGTTGTCTGGCGGGGGGGGGGGGGGTGGTGCAGAGTGTCCGGGGGGAGATAGTGCAGGGTGTCCGGGGGGGGGGATGGTGCAGCGTGTCCGGGGTGGAGGAGGGGTAGGATGTCCGGGGGTGTGGTGGTATAGGGTGACCGGGGGGGGCAGGGTGTCCGGGGGGGGCGGGGTCAGGGTGTCGAGGGGGGGGGGTGCAGGGTGACGGGGGGGGGGGGGGGGGAATAGTGCCGGGTGTCCGGGGGGGGGGAGGTGCAGGGTGTCCGGGGGGGGGGGGGGGGGGGAGGTGGTGCACGGTGTCCGGGGAGGGGGGGAGGGTGCTGGATGTCCGGGGGGGGCGTTGCAGGGTGACCGGGGGGCGATAGTGCAGGGTGTCAGGGGGGCGATAGAGTGCAGGGTGTCCGGGGGGGGGGGGGGGGGGAGGGTGACCTGGGGGGGGGGGGAATGGTGCAGGGTGTCCAGAGAGGGGGCAGGGTGACCGGGGTGGGGGGTGCAGGGTGACCCGGGCGGGGGATAGTGCAGCGTGTCCGGGGGGTGGGGGTGGGATGGTGCAGGGTGTCCGGGGGGGGGGGGGGGCAGTGTGACCGGGGGGGTCAGGGAAACCCGGGGGGGTGGGAATAGTGCAGCGTGTCCGGGGGGTGGGTGTGGGTGGGGATGGTGCAGGGTGTTCAGGGGGGGGGAGGCGGGGGGTGGTGGTGCTGGGTGTCTGACGTGGGGGGGGGTGGTGCAGGGTGTCCGAGGGGGGCGGTACAGGGTGTCCCGGGGGGTGCAGGTTGTCCGGGGGGGTGCAGGGTGTCCGGGGGGGGTGCAAGGTGTCGGGTGGGAGGGGGGCAGGGTGTCCGGGGGGGGGGGGGTGCAGATGTCCAAGTGGGGGGATAGTGAAGGGTGTCCGGGGGGGGTGCAGGGTGTCCGGGGGGGGGGATGGTGCAGCGTGTCCGGGGGGGGGAGGGGTAGGGTGTCCGGGGGGGGTGGTGGCATAGGGTGACCGGGGAGGGCGGGGGGGCAGGGTGTCCGGTGGGGGGGCGGGGTCAGGGTGTCCGAGGGGGGTGGGGTGCAGGGTGACTGGGGGGCGGGAATAGTGCAGTATGTCCGGGAGGTGGGGGGGGGATGGAGCAGGGTGTCTGATGGGGGGGTGGTGCAGGGTGTCCGGGGGGGCGGGGGGTGCAGGGTGTGCGGGGGGGGTGGTGCAGGGTGTCCGAGGGGGTGGTGCAGGGTGTCCGGGGCGGGTGCAGGGTTTCCGGGGGGGGGGGTGCAGGGTGTCCGGCGGGGGGGGGGGGGGGGTGCAGGGTGTCCGGGGGGGGGGGGTGGAGCAGGGTGTCCGGGGCGGGATAGTGCAGGGTGTCCAGTGGGGGGGGGGTGGATGGTGCAGGGTGTCCGGGGGGGGGCAGGTGGGATAGTGCAGGGTGTCCGGGGCGGGGGGCGCAGGGTGTCCGGGAGGGGGGGTCAGGGTGACCTGGGGGAGGGGGAATAGTGCATGGTGTGGGGTGGTGGGAATAGTGCACGGTGTCCGGGGGGTGGGGGCTGGTGCAGGGTGTCCGGGGGGTGGGATAGTGCAGGGTGTCCGGGGGGGGATAGTGGAGGGTGTCAAGGGGGGGGGGGGGGGGGGGGACCCGGGGGGGGGAATAGTGCACGGTGTCCGGGAGGGGGATAGTGCATGGTGTCCGGGGTGGGGGTGATGGTGCAGGGTGTCCGGGGGGGGGGGGGGGGGGGGGGAATAGTGCAGGGTGTCGGGGGGGAGGGGTGCAGTGTGTGGAGGGGGGGGGGGGGTGGCAGGGTGACCCGGGGGGGGGAAAGCATTCTGATGGATGTAGATGTTGTTATATGTTATACTTTATATCTGTTGCAGTAAGGGTGTTAAAGGCCTGGGTTAAGGTGTATATTTGTTGCAGTAACATTATTAAGGAACCTAGATTAAGATTCCCTGACTTGGTGACTGCTAAAGCAGTAATTAAGTGGTCATAAAAGTATGATGTAATTGTTTATTTTAACCACTTATTTGGTTACAGATAAAGGTCTCATCATGTGTTAATTGTTGGAGATTCCTTGGAGTGTAGATCATTCCATTTCCAGCCTCCCCGGACAGGAGCCGGAATGTGGCGACTAGGGGCTTTTCACAGTAACTTCATTGAAGCCTACTCATGACAATAAGGGATTTTCATTTCATTTCATTTTATGAGTGATAACTATTTAGTCCTAGCTAAGCAGCCATGGAATTTATTGGAATACAGATGATGTGATTAATGGGAGGAATCAGGTCTGTCTGCAGTTTTGCATTTTCTCATTGGATATGAGTCTGACAAGACAGAAGTGTACCAGATCTGCTCTTGAAAGGAACTCTCTCTAAAGTCTCTACATAGCTCAGCAAGTAAACCTTTGTTAACTTTATTTCTAAGTCGCATTTGAACTTTATTGGTTTGCTTAATCGGAGTTAGTAGGTGACCTTAGTAAGTTCAAGATTTTCCTTGTCTTTAGAACTGTTTAACTTTTAATTGTAAAGCTATTTCTTTGATTATAACGTGGGTAATTCTGTGTTTGAGTAAATTTAGTTTGAACATAATTCAGGAAATCATTCAGGTCAAGTTCTCAAATGGCAAGGTGGTGCCTGTCCTGGATAGTGTTAATGGGGCGTTTGAGGCTTTTTATCAAAATCTTCATAGGTTGGAGCCGTGGTGGGCTCGGATATGTTGGTAATTTTGGAGGGTATGAGGCTGGGTGTGACCCAGCTCAAAGTAGTATTTAGAGCACATCTGACCAAGTTGAAGATGATGGTTGTTTTCCTGGAGGTGGATGATAGGTGTGAGCAATGTTCCGGGGACCTGGCCAATCACACGCACGGTTCTTGTCCTGTCTCAAACTTGGGTCGCCTTCTTTAGCTCCTTGTCGCTGATTTTAAAAGTCAAATTGGAGCCTTGCCCTTGACTTCCAATAGTTAGGGTGCCGGAGCCGCTGGGGCTCCAGACTGGGGCCGAGGCAGATGTCTCGCCTCCGCCTCATTGATTGCATTGCGGCAAGTTCTGCTGGGGTGGAGGTTTCCAACCCCACCCAGCGCCTCGGCCTGGGTTAGGGGACCTAATGGAGTTTCTGTTCCTGGAGAAGGTCAGATACAGCATGAGCGGATCGGTCAAGGGATTCTACATGAGGCGACATCTTTCATTGCCTATTTTAAAGAACTAATCACCGTCAGTTGTTAGGGGTGAGGGAGGGTTGGGAAGGGGTATGGGTTATGTGGGTTTGTATTCTTTTCAGTATTTTTCCCCCTGAAAGATGGATTTTTGGATTTGTAACAAAATTACATTTTTTGTAATAAAATTGAAAAACTTCACTAAATTTAAAAAAAAGAATTATACCGTATTATGGTCACTCACTGGGTCACTGTCCATGTGGAGTTTCACATTCTCTCTGTGTCTGTGAGGATCTCACCCCCACAGCCTGAAGATGTGCAGGGTAGGTGGATTGGCCATGCTAAATTACCCCTTAATTGGAAAAAGGAATGAATGGGTACTCTAAATTTATTTTTAAAAAAATATTATGGTCACTCATCCCCAAGGTGCCTCGCACAACTCGATTGCCAATTTCTTTCTCATCACACATTACCCAATTTAATAGGTTCCTCAATGTATTGGTCCAGGAAACAATCCTGAAGACACTCCAGGAATTCCTCCTCTTTAGTATTGTTACTAAATTGATTCCCCAATCGATATGTAGATTAAAGTCACCCATAATTACAGATGTTCTTTGTTGCATGTGTCTCTAATTTCCTGTTTAATGCCATTCCCAGCATCATTACGAAAGTTTGGGGTCTAAATACAACCCCCACTAATATTTTCTATACCTTGGTGTTCCTCAGCTCGACCCATACAGATTCCATATCGTTGGAGCTAATATCTTCTGTCACTATTGTGTTAATTTTCTCTTTAACAAGCAAATCAATCCCACCGCCTTTTCCTTTTTGTCTACCCTTGTTTACTATTTGTGGTTTAATTCGTAGCTTTTTGACATCGGACAAATTGATGAGGTTGGCCCCCGCCTCTGTGTTGCGTTTGAGTGTTATTACTGTGTCATTTATTATTTATCATTAACGATAATATCATTAATATATCATAATTATAATATCATTAATAATATCCATTTATCTTTTAGAGTTTCTGCATTAACTGCACTGGTTGTACAAATTGTCATTGCAACATTGCCATTTTGCATGCAATGATTATACTTGTCCTCGCTAGAGATCATGGGCTGGATTCTCTGATCCCCGACTCCGAAATCACATTCGACGACGGGGCGGAGAATCCCCGATGATGACAAAATCTGGAGCGGCACCGCTTCCGTGATGCTCCACCTCCTGAAAAGCGGCGGCGTCTAGGAGTACACCGCACGCATTATCCACGGCCTTAGGATGTGGTCTCACCCATCGGGAATGGCTGCGGACTTAGTCTGGTGCCGCCACAGTCATGGGAGAGCCAATCCTCGGGCAGGAGGGGGCTTAATACGGGGGGGGGGGGGGGGTGAGGTCCATGGCGCGGCAGCTGGCCGAAGGGGGGGGACCATTTTTGCAGTCCGGGTCCGTGGGCTGTGTCCGCCATGAAACACGGGACGGCCGCTGCAGGCCGCCAGCGTGCGCATCTGCAGCCATGGACCCGGCAATGCTCCAGGCCGTATCGGCAGCTAGAGCTGGGAACACACTGGCAGCAATGTGTACCATCTACAAGAAGCACTGCAGGAATGCACAAAATTCACAAAGATCCCTTATGCAGCACCTTTCAAACCCACAACCTCTACCATCAGAAAGACCAGAACAGCAGATACCTGGATCACCACCACCTGGGTGTTTCCCTCCAAGTCACACAACATCCTGACTTGGGAATATATCGTCACTGTCCATGGGTCAAAATCCTGGAACCCCCTCCCTAACAGCACTGTGGGTGCTACATGGACCGCAGCATGTAGTGATATGCAAAAGCAATTGTGCATGTAAATATGCCTGACCTCCGACCACGAGGTGGCAGGCAAGTTATACCATGTGACACTGCAACTTCGGGGAAGTCTACAGAAGAAGTCGTCATGGTTAGTTGTGTTTTGTGATTGTTCCAGTTGTTAGTATTGTAGTAATCTGCATATCTGTATGTATATAAAGGGTTAATATACAGAAGTAACGGCTCGGTAATCACTAGATGGCAGCAGTAGAGATGGGCATAAAAGGCAAGCTCAAGCCAAGTTCCCGCCTCTTTGTGTTTGGAGTGACTAGTAACCAGAGGTAGAGAGAGATAGCTCAGAGTGCAGGTGCTGTCAATCATAGTTAATATATATTTAATCTTGTTAATTTATTCTCCAGTTTAGTTGTTGAAGAGAGAGGAAACTCACAGTTTATTTGTTAACGTCACTCAATAAACAATTTGCTTTAATTGGAGACTTCGAGTGTTAATGAACGTCAAGTACAGGATCAACTTGGAAAGAAGCAAATGAGTAATCAGGTATCACACAACCTAATATAACAAGTATTAGCTTCCAACCCACGTTTTTGTTGTACGATAATAAATTCAACTAGTCTAGAACTAGATGTTCTTTGGTGTACTGACTCAATCATTGCCCATGCACTAGAACAGGGGTGGGCAAACTTTTCCGTGCAAGGGCCACATTCAGAAATTCACAATTTTAAAGGGCCGCATAGTATATTAAGTGAAATAATTAATATTTTAAATAGCCAAAATAAAAGGTCTTTAAAGAAAAAAAAGCACATTTATTTGAAAAACAAAGTAACTCAGTAAGTAACAGAACAATGTCAATGAGAATGATGCATCTGACTGCAGTCATTTACCAGTTTGTTGAAATCAGGTGTCAAGTTGCTTGTGCTGATCCTTAACGCTGACAGAAGCACAGCCTAGCCGAGTCAACGATAAAAACGTGCGTAGTGGGGTGGATGAGTGGGGCTGTCTCATTGGTCGGTTTAGTTGGGTGTGCGACCAATAGGAGTCCAGGTTACAAACAATAAGCCTTATTATTGTTTGTAACCTGGACTCCTATTGGTCGCACACCCAACTAAACCGACCAATGAGACAGCCCCACTCATCCACCCCACTACAAGCGTTTTTATGCGGCCCGTCAATGAGGTGCCTGGAATCATAACCGGCATTTTTGAAAAGCCACCGGGGAAAAGCCGCTGAAGTAAATGCGCTTATTGAATAAGCGCATTTACTTCAGCGGCTTTTCCCCGGCGGCTTTTCAAAAATGCCGGTTATGATTCCGGGCACCTCATTGGCGGGCCGCATGAAAACCATTGTCGGGCCGCATGCGGCCCGCGGGCCGTAGTTTGCCCACCCCTGCACTAGAACATAACACCGTGGTTCAAGAAGGCGGCTCACCACCATCTTCTAAAGAGTAACTATGGATGGACAATAAACGCTGGCCAAGCCAGCCATGCCCACATCCCTTGAATGAATAAATAAAAAAACCTCCCAATGCTGTTCACAGCCAATCAGGAACGAGCAGCACAATAGTTGATATGGCCGCATGAAAAGGTGAACATATCAATTGCATAATTTTTAAAGTAATTAAATCCATTTAGTCCCTTGGTCAAACACCCCATCCACTATTTACCAGCAACACTGATTATACTTAGAGCCTGAATCTTGCCGAAGTGCATAGCTTATCCAGTTGAAAGTAGAATATGAATGAATTGATAAGGAATATGTGTTCACTAAGGTTAAAAGTCCTGACCCACATATCCTGAGGTAGTTAACAGATTTTGAGGCAGGAATTTATACATATCTCTGGGCTGTACAGTAGATATCAGGCTGCATTCCTGGGGGAGCTCAGAAATTCCCCCAGATGGTTACTCTGATGTAGTAACACAACAGAGATTAGATCCTCTCTCTCCTTGAGACTGGACCCGAGATCTAGAATCAAATGCTTTTAACTTTTGGACTGCTGAGATTTCTCCGGCCAATGGGGCAATAAAGTTAGAACTGTAAATTTTTCATGTTAAATACATCAGTTGTGTTGCAAAACCCGGTGTATACATTCTGCATTTTGGGATGCCCTCTAAATATAACTGAATGACAAATTCCCCTTTAGGTTGCCATTACAAGGTGTTACATTTTCTTTCTCCTCCTGTCAAAAGGGCAGAATATTCTGGGCCATAGCCTTTGGCAGCACTGCTCAGGAATCAGCTGTTGGATATGTGTTGTACAAAACAAGAGAGTGCCTGCCAGTACTCGCGAGCACGCCCTTCACCAAGACCCGCCGTTGAAAGTTCTGCTGTCATTCACAACTCTCTACTAATGGACAGACACATTCACATCATAGCGGGAGGATATACTACAGACTGGCAAAGAGGTTTGAGGACCCAATCCTTTGGTCAAGGTTTTGCAATGAGTATTGGTGGTTACAGAACTGGAGAACAGTTCCTACACATGGGGGCCATTCGGGCATTTGGATACCCTGCATAGTTAACCTATACCTGTAAAGGGGTTGACTTAATTTTCCTGTATTCAATGTGCCCAATTACTCCTGATGCAGAAACAGGAAAATCTACCCTAGATTTTGACCAGTAAAATGTTTGTTTTAATAGAATATGCATTGCTGCTTAAAAGAAACAACTCTGATGCCTAATGATTTTTACAAATCTGTTTAAGACATCATTTAGCTAAGGTCTTGCTCATGTAATTGTGATGAAATCAGAATTATAGGAGCTTTAGAAACTTGTACGGATGGGAGGATCTGTTCTTAATTTCTTCAGATATTTCCCCACATTAAATCCCTTCATCACTGTATGTCAAGTCAATAATATTATTTCTTCCACTTTTATTAGCAAGTAATGGTAACAGTTATTAAATAAACCAGATGGTGGAAGTTTTTATATAATGATAATTGAATAATGACATTATCCACTGCAATGTACTATAAATACTATGCTATTTATATAATTTCTTGGAAATTAGGAATAAGACGGACTGCTGGAATTAGTTTAAAATAAAGGATACGCTAATTTTAGTTTTAAAATAAACTGACGACTTAACAAAATTTGGTATTGAACATTCTTTAAAGGGAATTACACATGTGGCATTACCTAGACCCTCACACATCTACAGTTGAAGACATAGAGGTTTTTAAATGATTTAATTGATTTTGCAATCATTTCTCATCCAGTTCACCCACTTTCTCTGGTTTGCAATTGGCAGCTGTTTGTGAAGAATGAAACCGTTCCAGCCAGTCCTGCACGCTCAGCCTTCACAAATTGACTCCTGATTAGTTATAGAGTCAGTGGCGCTGCCACTCACAGATCAGCTGCTACCCCTCGAAACTGTGCCCAGTGACTGGCAACGTGACAGTGGCTAAAAGCGGTGGGTCTTGCTCAGTAAAAGCCACAGATTGCAGTTTAGCCCGGCTATTTCTAACCAGGGAATAGAGGAATGTAGAGGAGCAGAGAAGGCCATTACAGTCCATCTGTCCAGCCCCAGTGTTAAAGAACTAACTTAGAAAAATTTTGGGCTGGATTCTCCGATTTTGTGGGCTATGTCCGGAGCATGTGCCTAGTCTTATGACCAAAAGGTCGGCGCCACCCCTGTACCGCGCTCCGCTTGGTGAGAGGTGGGGGGGGGGGGGGGGGGGGTGCCTAGCAGCCGCACCATGTAAAGCCTCTCCGGCTTTACCTGCAGATATGGACGGAGTATTGCCGGGTCTGTAGCCGCGCATGCACATGGTGGCGACCCACGGTTGTTGCGCCAGACAACATGGAGTCGGCCACGTACGGACCCGACCTGCCAGATAGTGCCTCTCTGTAACCCCCCTCGCTACCCCCAGACCACCCCCCCACCCCCCCCACCCACCCCCAACAACCCCCCCCCCACCCGTCCACCCAGCCCCAGCTGAAGCCCTACCAGCCAGCGGAATGGCTCCTCCTACCCTGACTGTGGCAGCGCTGGCCACAATCCGCAGCTGCCACGCAAGGTCCCCGAAAACTGTGAGCACACGTGTCCCACGCCATCAGGAAGTCAGCCCATTGGGGCCGGAGCATCAGGGGAGGGCCTCAGGTGACGTCCTGAGGCCGTCTCAACAGCATGCGGCCATACTGTTTTTGAGGGGGCAGAGGATCCGATAAACGGCTCCACCCCTGATTTTGGGGTCAAAACGGATTCTCCGACCAATTGCCGAATGCGATTTCGGTCGGCAATCGGAGAATCCAGCCCATTGTGTGCAAACCAGGCCTTGAATCTTGGTAGAGTTCAGACCCAAATGGTCAAACCGACTTAAATTGAAGTGCAATCTTTACACAAAGATTTTATCAGGTTGGCAGATTCACGCTGTTCCAGACATGAATTTTGACTGGTGGGTGCAGCAAACAGGGTGTTGTGAATTTAAAGAAATCAAGGCTTTCCAATGGGTAGCAAACAGTCTGATGTACCTTTAGGAAAGCCTCAATAGGTATAGCAACCTTTTCCCAGGCTGAAGGAGGAGGCAGTATTGTGATGACAACTGTATTGCTAAAGGCAGTCGATCACGATGATCTCAACAAACTTTTGAAAACTACCGTGGACAAAAATGATACACTTATTGCAGATAATCAACAATTGAAGGAAAACCTGATTGGCACAGGAAATCAACTTTCACGTAGAAAGAGGAGCTTGTGAATGATGAGAACAATTGGGAGTCAGTCAGGGAAAGTGGAGCACGTGACTGAGGATTTGAACTGTCTAAAAGGTAAATTTGAAAAAGCCAACTTAGCAAAGATTGATCCTGACGGGAAACTTAGTCAACGTCAAACATCAGGAGTAGGGGGTGGCACAGTAGCACAGTGGTTAGCACGGTTGATTCACAACACAGGGACCCAGGTTCGATTCCCGACTTGGGTCATTGTGTGGAGTTTGCACATTCTCCCCGTGTCTGCGCGTGTTTCCTCCGGGTGCTCCGGTTTTCTCCCACAAGTCCCGAAAGACGTGCTTGTTAGGTGAATTGGGCATTCTGAATTCTCCCTCCGTGTACTCGAACAGGCAACTCGGGGCTTTTCACAGTAACTGCATTGCAATGTTAATGTAAGCCTACTTGTGACATTAACAAAGATTATTTCTGAAGTATCTTGGAAAATACCTTGAAACAGGAAAAGGGGAGTCTGGTAAATCCAAATAATTGGTTGAACGCAGAATTAAAAAACAAAACTAACGAAATGTTAGAACTTTATCCTGAAAGGATAAAGAGATTTGTGAGCTTCAAAGTAAAATGAAGAAGAAGATGGATGGTAGGGTGTGTTGCAATTTGAAAGTTGTTCTTGTGAATAAAAACTCACTATTGAATACCGATACAATTGAGCAAAGAACTGATCCAAGTAATATTACTGATAAAGTAATATTACTGAAAGGCAGTAATGGGCAATAAGAAAAGAACTGATGTACGCCGAGTGCTGAAATTGCAAAGTGACCTTTCTGATTAATGACTGGGGCGGTATTCTCCCTTACCCGGTGGGGCGGGTAGTCCGGGCGTAGCAGAGTGGCGCCAACCACTCCGGCGTCGGGCCTCCCCAAAGGTGCGGAATTCTCCGCACTTTTAGGGGCTAGGCCCGCGCCGGAGTGGCTCCCGCTCCGCCGACTGGCGCCAATGGCCTTTGGCGCCATGCTGACCGGCGTCGGGGCTGGCCGAAAGGCCTTCGTCGGTTGGCGTGAGTCCGCGCATGCGCTGGAGCATCAGCGGCATGCACGGTGGAAGGGGTCTCTTCCGCCTCCGCTATGGTGGAGGCCATGGCGGCGGCGGAAGAAAAAGAGTGCCACCACGACACAGGCCCGTCCACCGATTGGTGGGCCCCAATCGCGGGCCAGGCCACCGTGGGGGCACCCCCTGGGGTCAGATCGCCCCCCCCCCCCCCTGGACACCGGGGCCCGCTCCCGCCGCCTGCTCCTGCCGGCACAGAGGTGGTTTAAACCATGTCGGCGGGAGAAGCCTGACAGCGGCGGGACTTCGGCCCATCGCGGGCCGGAGAAACGGCGCGCGGGGCCCACCGACCAGCAGGGTGCGATTCCCGCCCCCGCCGATTCCCGGGTGGCGGAGAATTCCGGCCACGGCGAGGGCGGGATTTACGAAGGCCTCGGGCGATTCCCCGACCCTGCAGGAAGGTCGGAGAATTCCGACCCAGAGACTCTGATTTAAAAATGCTTGTCGGTGAAACAACACAGGATGTAATAGCTGGAAGAAAGGCAAGTGAATCGTTTGCCAAAGGTCATTCAAACTCGACTGAAAACTGGACTGTGAGAGTTCGGCCTTGTGCAAAAAGGTTGAAGGTATTTAGAATGAACTGTGAAACTTCGGAGAGCGGAAGTGAGTGACATGGCTCAAACGGAACTGAAAATAATTCATTTCAAATGGGACTGGGAGAAACAAGAAGATCACAAAAAGTTTCAAAGAACAAACAAAGCAAGCGTACAATATTTTTCAGATTTTAGATTTAGATTTATTGTCACGTGTACCAAGGTAAAGTGTAAAGTGATGCTCTGCGTACAGTCCAGGCAGATCGTTCCATGCATGAAAAAAAACATAACACATTTGATAAATGCACAGTGTAAATACATAGACAGGGCACGATTCTCCGGAAACATATCCAAGTGTGGTAGCAAGCGGGAATTGCCGCAAGCTTTCTGGCACACAGCCCAGAGAAACAGGCAACGCAATTCAATGCTAATTGGTCCACTCAACAAGGCCTCACGGGCTTCTCGCTGCAAATAACGGCTCACCAGCTGATTCGCTGGGACCGCGCTTGCCAGCCCCCCCCCCCACCACCCACCCACCCCCCCACCACCCACCCCCCCCCCCCCCCCCCCCCCCCCCCCCACCCCCCCACAAACAAGATCGAGCAGCACTTACTGCACTTGCTCAGCCAATCCCAGCCAGCTCGCAATGAAGGCGCCGAGGAGACCAGCTTCAAGATTCAGGGATGCTGACCTGGGGAGGCTCCTGGATGTGGTGGAGACCAGGAGCGATGTCCTGTTCTCCCGAAGGTCCTGGAGGGTAAGCCTTAAGGCAGCCAATGCCGCCTGGGATGAGGTGGCGGCAACCGTTAGTTCCAACAGTATGACTAAGAGGACTGGCCACCAGTGCAGGAAGAAGGTAACGGCCTACACAGGGCAGCAAGAGTGAGTAGACACCAACGCCCCCCCCCATTCTCCCTCCCCCATCCCCAAGGAGGCATCAACCCACCAAACTCTCCAAGTGACACTCCAGCCCCCCATCCCCCACCCTCCAACCCCGCGTGAACCACACGTGTGGCTAACGATGTCCTCTCTGTGTCCCCTCAGGAAAAGCTCTCCCACAATTGCCGGGAGAGGGCCCAGACTGGCGATGGTGAGCCAGACATAAGAATCCTCACCTCCTTCGAGTAGCGGGCGCTAGAGGTGACCACGGTGGCCAAGGACAGATCTGTCACCCATGCGGAGGCTGACGGATGACGCTGAGCTGAGGAAGCACCAGCTCCACCCGGGGGACCCTGTCCCTCCCACTGACCACATGTCCATTCTCCTGCAGGACCTCCAGCAAACGGCGCCGGCCCATCCCAGGCTGCCCGCTCTCCATCCCAGGCTGCCCCCTCTCCTGACTCCAAGGAGAACACCTCGGAGGAGAGCTCCGAGGATGCCACCATAGTCGCGGCACAGCTGTCATCCCCACCCTCCACCAGCGCAGACACACCCTTGGTGGGAAATGTTAGTGGAAAGGCTTCTGAGGGACAATCTGGTGAGCACCATGGAGCTGCTGATGTACATCAGGTGGAGGCAGGAACCCCCGGGTGAGACGGCAGTCGGAGGTCTGCTGGATCCTGGGAACAAGCTGGGTCCCAGCCTGCTGCTGAGCATCTGGAAGTGGGTTACCCGGATCTGATGGAGACAATAGGGAGCGGCCGGGACATTCAGATCCATAGCCACTTGGAGGAGTCCCAGAGGCTATGGGTCCAAGAGATGGCTCTGGCAATGAGTGGCACCAAGGCCAGCATTGCTAGGGTAGTGACCGCAGTGGACAGCCTGGTGCACGACGTCGACACCATGAATGAAGGTGTCCAAGGCATCGCGCGCCCGGTGACGACCATGGCTGAGGGCCTCGGCAGAATGTCCGACACGCTGGGAGATGTCACCCAGTACCAGACCGACCTTGATGAGGTTCTGCGGGGAATTTCCCGCTCTCAGATAGGAATGGCCGAGGCCCTGCGAAGCCTGTCCCAGTCGCAGGTGGGCATGGCCCAGTCACTGCGGAGCATCGCTGAGGGCGTCAACACCATCTTGCAGACCATGGGGAACTGCCAGGGCTGGCAGAGCCAGATGATGCAGGGACAGCCGGGGCTCAAATCAGCTGCCCCCTTCCCAAGGTAAACCCCAGTGCCCTATGGGCACCGATCATCAGGAGGGAACGCTGGGTGCCAGGCTGGACCCACCCCATGGAGTGGCGACAGTGGCCACCAGCTACCTCTCTGATGAGGCCGCATCTCACAGTCAGCACACGGGACAGGGCAACATGGCTGTGCATGTGCCGCTGACTAATGAACCTGGGCCCTCTGGCGCCAGTGGTCCCCCCCCCCCCCCCCCCCCCCCCGGAGGACGCCCGCTAGGGGCATCGAAGGCCATGGGACCAGGTAAGCAGCTGGTTGCCTCCATCTTTGATATGCCTCCTGGGGAAATACCAAGACATAGCTCGGAGGGCCAAGCACATTGAGGATCACTGAGGGCGCCGGGGTAGGGGGGAAGTTGTGGCTGGGGGAGGGCAGGCAGGGGTTGGGAAGGGTAGGGTTTGGGGGCTAGGGGGTTGGGGGGGGGCAGCACCATCGGGAGTGGGGTATTACCCATCCTCCGGTCGTGGACATGTCCCCGGAGCTGTGTCCCATCCCCTGGGTGTTCGGGTGTTGCACATGTGGTGTTGCCTCCTGCAGTGTTCAAGCAGTGTCCAGGTATCAAGGTGATTGGGATGCTAGGCAATGCCTCCCACATGCTACATGGCCCGCTCACCCATGGGAATCCATTTGGCATGTGTCCAGTGCTCACTTAATCACAATTGCTAATTCCCTCTTAGAAATAACCTTCAGCCGCACGGCCAGAGGCCTCGGCAATCGGTGGAGGTTATGAAATTAAATGAAAATCGCTTATTGTCACGAGTAGGCTTCAATGAAGTTACTGTGAAAAGCCCCTAGTCGCCTGTCCGGGGAGGCTGGTACAGGAATCGAACCGTGCTGCTGGCCTGCTTGGTCTGCTTTAAAAGCCAGTGATTTAGCCCAGTGAGCTAAACATGCCCCTGGGTGATGGGTGATGGGTGGGGCAGATGGGCAGGGACAAGGGTTGCCACCAGAATAGTGTTGGTATCCAGGGCTTGGCATGGCGGTGCCATGAGCAATTGCCCCCCTGTTGCCCCTCCCGCGCCTCCTGCCTACCCTCCATGGCGGCCCACCTCTGTGGAGGGTCCCCCACACCCCGCCAAGCACCAGAGTGGCAATTCCAGCAACCCCCGAGCTCTTTGCCTGTGAACAAAGATGGCTACCCACCTCCTCGGCTCGCCACAGAAGCTCTTCTTCCAGGTTCACGTTTTTCAAAAGGAGTAATAATCGACGTCTGCGTGACCATTTGCTGGAGAGGCTGCTGAATGACGGGTGGCCATTGAATATGGGGTGGCTCTCGTTGATCGTATGGAAATGGGGCGTAAGTGGTGATAACAGGATTCTTGCAACGCTACAGCGAGATCTGAATTTCACCCTGGAGCGAAACTGTTTGGCGCCAGGCGCGGATCCCGTTTTTGGTCTCTGCTCCTATTCAGCGGCCTCATTACACTTGAGCGAGAGTGCAATGAGGCTGGAGAATGGTGTTCATGGACATCGGGCAAAGTATACAGAGTATGGTGTTAACGGCCTTAGAGAAGATGCATGGAGAGATCAGTTCAGCCCATAAGAGGTTCATTCAGGAGTCTGGTAACAGCGGGGAAGAAGCTGTTTTTGAACCTGTTGGTGCGTGTTCTCAGACTTTTGTATCTCCTGCCCAATGGAAGGGGTTGGAAGAGAGAATAACCCAGGTGGGAGGGGTCTTTGATTATGCTGTCCGCTTTCCCAAGGCAGCGGGAGGTGTAGATGGAGTCAATGGGTGGGAGGCGCTTTCACGTGATAGACTAAGCTGTGTTGATGACTCTCCATAGTTTCTTATGGACTTGGGCCGAGCAGTTGCCATAGTAAACTGTGACGCAGCCAGATAGGATGCTTTCTGTGGTGCATCTGTAAAAGTTGGTAAGAGTCAATGTGGACATGCTGAACTTCCTCAGTTTCCTGATGAAGTATCTGCGCTATTGTGCTTCCTTGGTCGTAGAATCGACATGGGTGGATCCAGGATTGTTGGTGATGTGTACACCTAGGAATTTGAAGCTGTCAATCCTATCCACCCCGGCCCCATTGATGCAGTCAGGACTGTGTACGACACTTCGCTCCATGAAGTCGATGTCCAGGTCCTTAGTTTTGCTGACATTGAGGGAGAGATTGTTGTCATTGCACTGCTCCACTGGGTTCTCTATCTCCCTCCTGTACTCTGACTCATCATTGTTTGAGATCCGACCCACTACGTTTGAGTCATCAGCAAACTTGTAGATAGAGTTGGAGCCACATTTTGCCATACAGTTGTGTGGAGTATAGTAGGGACCCCGGTATTGAGGACTATGGTGGAGGAGGTGTTGTTGTTTACCCTCACTGATTGCGGTCCGTGGGTCAGGAAGTCGAGGATCCAGTTGCAGAGGGAAGAGCCAATTCCTAGGTTTTGGAGTTTGGATATGAGCGTGGCTGGGATTATGGTGTTGAAGGCGGAGCTGTAGTCTATAACTAGGAGTCTGATGTAGGAGTCCTTTTTGATTGAACATCAGAAACATCATAACAACTCTTGAAGCAGCTAACAGAGATTTTGACAAGAGAAGAAAATAGAGGTTAATGCACAAAATTACATTTTGACTGCGTGAAATCAAAAGGCCTTTTCAGGCAAAGAAAACCTGAAGGAAGAGGTGTAAATCCTGAAAGCAAACCCTTTCTAGAAACCATGATGTGGAGATGCCGGCGTTGGACTGGGGTGAGCATGGTAAGAAGTCTTACAACACCAGGTTAAAGTCCAACAGGTTTGTTTCAAACACGAGCTTTCGGAGCACTGCTCCTGGAAGGAGCAGTGATCCGAAAGCTAGTGTTTGAAACAAACTTGCTGGAAACAGCAGAGGGAAAGCATAATTTAAAAGAAGATTTGACAGTGTGACTTTTGAAAACAGAATTTGAAATCACTCATGTGGAAGCAGAGTTTAGTGAGACAAGGGGGCTCAAGTTATAACAACCATCTGGTGGGGGGGGGATAGGAGGAGATTTCCACAGACATTCACTTGGGTTCAGAGAGCAGGGTGTCTTACCACATTCATCCTGTGTGCTTAAAAGGGACTTTGTGTGTTAATGAGACCATTGTATCTTAAGATGCACTTTGCAATCCATGTTAATCTTAAAATTTGTGCCTAATCGTTAAGCAAAGAGGGAAGTAAAGGAGTATATATAATAATCCAACTCTTCATGTCTAGTAAATGTTTTTTTCTTGTTGTTAACTAATTAGCGGTCCCGTGACTCTGTCCCTTCATGTTTTACAGAAAACAAGTAAATGTGATCTTCCCGTCCAATTATAATATCAACTGGGATCGTAACATACATGAGAAGGTTTCAAGGAGGATGTGTGAAGACAGTTGCTCAGCTCAGTGCAACAATGACTGTAGATATCTCACAGTATCATAACATGTGGGGCTCAATCAGGCTATGTTAACTTTTTTTATATAAATTTCGAGTGCCCAATTCTTTTTTATTTCCAATTAAGGGGCAATTTAGCCTGGCTAATTCACCTACCAGGCACATATTTGGGTTGTGGGGGTGAGACCCACGCAGACATGGGGAGAATGTGCAAACTCCACACAGACAGTGACCCGGAATCGAACCCGGGTCCTCGGTGCTCTGAGGCAACAGTGCCAACCACTGCACTACCGTGCCGCCAGCTATGTTAACTTTTGATGATTGCGTCATACCTTCTTTCATGCAAGTCTATTCTCTCCCTATCATAAGCTATTGCAGCTTCCCTTAAACAACAGTCGACATTTCTGACTTATCGTTACATTGCAGTAATTCCTGAAGGGTCATGACTGCCTCTCCATAGGTCAGCACATGCATATTCCTTATGTGGTATGGATGCATGCACAGTAAGTCCTGCTATGAAGGCCAAAATTAATCGACAAAGTCCCAAATGATGAATGACCACTTGATGCACTGACATTAATCACTGCACCATACTCCAGCATGGATATCTGAACCTTTAAGAGAAGATGGGGTAGATGGTGGAATTTTTTTTTTTTTCTTGAGCAACGAGATTGAAACATGAAAACTTTACCATGAGTTACTTTTGGAGATAGATTCGTAAACATTCCGAGGTAGAATGGTCTATCCAAAAAAAAACTTTTGAAATAAGCTAATTCTTGACAGACGCTGGGAATATAAGGCCGTTACAGCAAGCTGATGATGTTCGGTTCGTTGGCTAAACTAAATTTAACGCTGAGGGTTAGGTTTCCGCAGCCAGTGCTCTGCTACTCGCTATGTTGTGCTGACCTCTTTCATAGCAACAAGGTTAACTGTGCCATACTGTATTGAATCAGCAGTATCAGTCACTATGTCTGTCGGCCTACCAGCAGCTAAGAACCAAATTCCCAGAAAATCATACTCAGCAGTTCCACTAACAGACAGGAAGAGGAAAATTATAATCGGTGTTCCAAATGTGAATCATAACTTGACCTATCAGATGCACAGATCTCCTCTTGCTAACTGGAGAATTCTTTCTTTGGTAATAGTTTAAGAGCAGAGTTCTAAAAGTGTATCATTTTCTTTGCAAATCATCTAAAAATAAATAGGCTATTTGGACCTTTCAGAAGCTAGCACTTATGGTTAATTCTGGCATTAACTGTTACCAACACAAACGCAGATGATCAATTTCCACTGGGAAAGTTTTCAAAAGTTTGTTTTGATCAGGCAACGCTCCCCTAGCTCTATAATGTATTGCAGTAAATTAATATTTTAAATCAGTAGGCAAGAGATTTGCAAAATTCAGATTTGTGTATGGAAATGAAGCAGCCAGTTAATTCACAGATTGCTTTCCCTTTTATTTTCTTGCCTGCTTCCTCAATGGACATCTTGGCCAGTGGCAAAGCGATGACAATCACTCCTGACCTCGAAGAAAACCGCCCGCAAACATCTAGCGATCCCCTTTCCTGCTTGTTTCTGCAGCCAAGTCAAGGGATCCCTAAACGTTCAGCGCAATTATGTCATCAGGCCAGGTAGGCAGCCAACCCCATTTTTGTTTTCTAAATTTAGAATTCACTTTTTCCAATTAAGGGGCAATGTAGTGTGGCCAATCCACCTAGCCTGCATATCTTTGGATTGTGGGGGCGAAACCCACGCTAACACGGGGAAAATGTACAAACTCCACGCGGGCAGTGACCCAGAGCCGGGATCGAACCTGGGACCTTGCTGCCCTGAGGCACCAGGGCTAATCACTGCGCCACCGTGCTGCCCGCCAGCCACGTTTAAGAAGTCTCACAGACAGCAAACCAGGAAATAAACTGACTTTTAACTTTAACTTTTGAAAGATAGAAAAATGTAATGATCGAGATATACACATTCCAATTAAGGGAGAAGCTGCAATAACATAAATAAACTTTGTTTGAAAAATTGAGAAATACATGAAATTTCTCACCAAATTTGACATTCAGACCAGCACGGTAGCACAAGTGGATAGCACTGTGACTTCACAGCGCCAGGGTCCCAGGTTAGGAGGATTGGCCGTAATAAAATGCCCTTAGTATCCAAAAAAGGTCACTTTTACGGGGATAGGGTGGAAGTGAGAGCTTAAGTGGGTCGGTGCAGACTCGATGGACCGAATGGCCTCCTTCAGCAGTGTATGTTCTATGTTCTATATTCTATGTTCGTCAAGTTTAAGGTTATTCTTTCAGGGCCAATGAGGATGTCCGGCAGTAATTGTGAACTTGGCATGCTTTACAATCTCAGTTATATCTAATTTAACAAAGTGTAACATTTTGAATGGATTTTACCTTAAGTTTCAGGTGTGAGTTTCGTCATTTCATAGATTTCCAATTGATTACATTCTGAAGGGATGTGAACAGCGCCCCCTCTGGAGGGGCATAGAACCACTGATGGCAGCTGCTGAATTTCTGTCTTTAACTCGTGCAGAATGCAGATGTTGCCGTCAGTAAATGCTGGCAGTTTCATTGCCAATGCCATCGCAAAATCTGGTGGGATTTGTATTGCTTCAATTCTAAAGATTCTCCGCCAGTCCCCAAACGTTCACTTTCTTATTTCAGAATATACTCTGGCCATCATTATTCCGTGTTAGCGACCCATTTCCTTCAAAGGTCATCCAGGGCCAGGACACATCTCAATGCACAAGGGCCCGTGGATCACCCTGCTCAAAAGCTGCTGGATCCCACGCCACCTCCATCATGCTCAATCTGACAGTCCAAACTGTACAGAAAAGATCTGCGGAGATGCTAAATGTTGGCTATTTTGGCTATTTTTATGCAATTGATTTGGCAAATTCTAATGTTTCATTCAGTGATTTTAAAATAATGGTGCCGTTGTTGGAAAAGTCATGCAAGCGATACAAAACCAAACCAAGGTGCTGTTAAAGATGCTGTAGCACCACCTGCTGTTTATATTGTGAGTGGCAACAATTATCTTCGGTGTCTATATTGTGAGTGCACACGCATTCTGGATTGGATTGGATTGGATTTGTTTATTGTCACGTGTACCGAGGTACAGTGAAAAGTATTTTTCTGCGAGCAGCTCAACAGATCATTAAGTACATGGGAAGAAAAGGGAATAAAAGAAAATGCATAATAGGGAAAAGATTAGAACGAGTATAAGTTAAGTGAAAAGTGGATCTGTTGGGAGAGCTCGCAGAGAGTCGCCTCGCTCCGACGCCATCTTCTGGACCAGCATTCAGGATGTGTATTTGCATTTTGTGAGTGTAAATTGGTGCAAATATGCCACATAGATCTGGACAGGTCCCTGTGAGTGGAAGGCATCCCGATTTATGCATGTTTTCAGGTTGTTTAGTACAGAATGCGGCTGAAAAAAGAGACATGGGGTAGGATACTTTCGCCGTGACGGAGACGGCCTGCTGACATTGGCCAGTGATGTGATCTTCTGGTCCCGCCTCTGTCAACGGGGCTTCCCGTTGAATGCACCCCTTGCCTCCAGGAAGTCTGCGGCATTGGTGCTCCGCTGGCATGACTGGAAGATCCCGGAACATTCCAGTCATGGGCCAGAATCTTCTGTTGCTGAAGCGGACGTGTGCCCGACCTGAAACATGTAAAGTCACACGAGAAGATCTTGGGCACCTGCCCAACATCATTGCGCTCACGGGCAACATTGCAGTCAGCAGGCATGCGTAGGTGCCAGAAGCGAGCCTATCAACAGTTCAAGGAACAATTAAGGCCCTTAACACCTAATTGGTCTGAATTTTACGTCGCCTGTGCAATTTATTGCTCGCCGCATGGACAACATGAGCAGGCGACCAATCCATTTTTCCCAATTCTCATCCAAGGGTGGGATTAAAGGGGACAGGGGCATTGGCTGTGAGAATTGTCAGTAGTTCAGGTAAGAGTTTGTTGCTGCCAGGCTGTTTCTTGGAGTTGTCACTTCCTTAATGGCCCTGACCTTGTCTTCCACTGGGTGAAGCCCTTCTTTGTCCACCCACGAGCACAAATAGGTCACTTTGCTGGCTTGGAAAACCCATTTCACCCATTTGCGACGTCCCCGCACAATGATGAGTGGATACCGGGCTGACTGCCGTCTGCAGGTCACTGGGGTCATTGTGCACCCTTATTCCACAAAAGCTCCCCCATGTAGGTGGCGAATCTGGCTCTAGTATTTTCCAAACTCAAGGACTGGATACTAATTTGGAGGCGATCAAATGTCTGCTCTCCCAAAAAGAGGACATCGCCCCCCCCCCCCCCCCCCCCCCCGTGTCCACCTCCATCTCCAATGGGTGACCATTTACTAGCAGCTTTATCATTACTGGGGCAACCTTGGTCCTGATGATTTGGTTTAATTGCATCTGGGAGTGGGCAAACCTCCAACGCACAAGCCTGTGCTGGCCTTGGCTTCTTCCCTGAATAGCACACATAAGCTGATTTCTGTAGCTTTGCCTTGGTTGTGCACTTTTACAGTGTTTACAATAGTCCCTCGCCTGACATCTGCACACTTCCGAAGCGGGTTCCCTAGCATCCTTAGGATTCTCAAAAAGTTTCCTTGACTGCTGGGTTACACCAGCTGAAATCTGATTTGATGATGGGCGATTCATACAGGGGCCTCCAACAGAGGAATGGGTGCTTTTACATGAGGCCCCTCCCCCTAATCACAGGGCTTTCCTGTCAGGTGCCCCTTGTAGTCCCTGAGCCCCTGTTTCTGCGTTCTCCAGGAATAGGGCTATCGCAATGGCTTTTTTGAGATCCAGTTGAGTTTTTGAGTTGTAATATTGTTTATTCCGCACAGAAATCTGTCTCGCAACATCCCGGTCAGGTATCAGCCGAATTGCGATGTGAATGTTCGGCCAATTTCTGCAAACTGGTTAAAAATTCTGTGACAGGTTCCTCCCGGGGTCCTACCTGTCATTATAAAGAAGCAATCCCAGGGAATGTTGGAGAGCTTTGGGTCATAGTGATTTCACACCATGTCCACGAGCTCGTCAAAAGTTTTCAAGTCGGGGCGTCTGGGTAGGTCAGACTTTATATTTCATTGAATGTTAGAGGCCCAATTGCTGTCAGTAGAATCACTTTCTGCATCTCATCCCCCACAATGTTATTAGCCCGGAAGAGGTGCATTCGCTCCACGTATTTGGCCCAGACTTCTCCCGTAAAGTCATAATATCCGAGCTCACCGAAGAGAAGTTTTTTATTTCTTACCGAAGAGACTGCTCATATTCAACTCTGAAGGCTGCTCAGAAAAATTTGGTTTTAATCCTCGTCGCCAATGTAATGACCGCCAAGGCCAGTCTACCAATAAAACAGCTGCTAACACATCATATAACATTTGCATCCCAGCCCAGGAACCTGTGGAAATCTGGTCCCAGTCAGAACTACAGGATTTAAATTCCCGCCATATATCTCCTATTGGGTGAGCCTCTGCCTGCTCAATAAAGGAATTCATATTACACAAAGTCAATGGGGAGATCTATTGATGATTCCCGTGTCCTTCATGGTCATCATAACATTACCAATTGAAGACTGTCAATCAGGTTTGCAATGTAGCTTGCTTACACCTGCTAGAAGCTACTGATATTCAAACACCGGGGCCTGTCCTCTGCAGGCAATGGGAATATGTCCATGCATATAGTCTTTTTTGAATAAACAAAAGCAAAAGAAACAATAGCTCCTTGAAGCATTCGCTATGGCAACATCTCAACCAATCAAAGTCAACGTCCCAACCAGTCAGCACCCTATTTCTTATGAGGGATAAATTGTCGTCCCCCATGAAATCAGGCCTGCTGAGTGCAAGATGAAAAGTTTCAACAGCATTTCATAGAATTTACAGTGCAGAAGGAGGCCATTCAGCCCACCGAGTCTGCATCGGCTCTTGGAAAGAGCGCCCTACCCAAGCTCAACACCTCCACCCTATCCCCATAACCCAGTAACCCCACCCAACGCTAAGGGCAATTTTGGACACTAAGGGCAATTTATCATGGCCAATCCACCTAATATGCACATCTTTGGACTGTGGGAGGAAACCGGAGCACCCGGAGGAAACCCACGCACACACGGGGAGGATGTGCAGACTCCACACAGAGTGACCCAAACCGGAAATGAACCTGGGACCCTAGAGCTGTGAAGCAATTGTGCTATCCACAATGCTACCGTGCTGCCCTAAATTTATCTTTTTCAGCAAGATAATACTAGTTAAGTGGGCCAATGGGGACTAATAATACTAATCACCATGGACCCCTGGAGCTTGCTTGATTACCCTTGGGGGGCAGAGATGAATGTATTTCCTACGTTAGCAAATGTATTTATTTTTCTGGATTTTAGTCACTGCTGGGACTGTGGAGTGGTGCGATGGGATTGATATAATTCATAGGTTGAACTATGTCGGAGGGTGAAGGTTTAATACATCAGCTGGTAATTTTATGTTTTTCATAATGTTTTGCATTTTCTGTTAGTTTCCCTCGAGACTCCTCATACTTCCCCTGCTGCTTATACCTTCAAATGGGAAGTGAAAGCTGCAAAGTGGTTTCAGTGTCACTCTCAGAGTGCTTGATAAATAGAAGAGTATCAGCGCTGGCATTATTGGTAGAACTTTTGTTCCTGCAACAGAAAATTCAGGACTCAAGACTCACTCTACAATTGGCATTCCAGTGCAGTATTGAGTGAATGCTGCATTGTTGGAGGCGCCATCTTTTGGGTAGGATGCCTGAAAAATATCTCATGGTGCTATTTTAAAGAAGAGCAGGGGAGTTGTCCCTGATTTTCTTGCCAAAATCTATCCCATAATCAACATGACTGAATAGACCATCTGGCCGTTATCATGTTGGTAGCTGTGTGCAAATTGGCTGCCACTTTCCTCTGACACTTTAAAGGAACTGCATTGGCTATAGGTGCTTTGAATGCTTTTTAAGGGAGACGAAGTTCCAAGCGACCAATGGAAATAATCAAAAGACAATATTTCATATTTTAGGACTTTTACAGTAACCAACAGACTAAAAGCAACACAGATCGAACAATTCTTCGGCAGCGCAGTAGCACAAGTGGCTTCACAGCAGCAGGGTCCCAGGTTCGATTCATCGCTGGGTCACTATCTGTGTGGAGTCTGCACTTTCTCCCCCTGTCTGCGTGGGTTTCCTCCTGGTGCTCAGGTTTCCTCCCACAGTCCAAAGACGTGCAGGTTAGGTGGATTGGCCTAGATTAATTGCCCTTAGTGACCAAAAAGATTAGGAGGGGTTCTTGGGTTCTTGGGATAGGGTGGAAATGAGGGCTTAATGTGAGTCGGTGTAGACTCGATGGGCCGAATGGCCTCCTTCTGCACTGAATGTTCTATGTAACTAAACTGAAGAAAGCATACTTTCATTACCAAAAGGACATGAATTAATTAACCCAATCAAAATATGAAACATTTTTACTTTACGCTTCACTTCCAGCAGATGTGTAAGAGTACATGATTAAGTTCCAAGTTGCTCCCAGCTCTTCAGCAGTTGCACTTCTCTTTGCGACACCAGTTGAAAATGAAATGAAAATGAAAATCGCTTATTGTCACGAGTAGGCTTCAATGAAGTTACTGTGAAAAGCCCCTAGTCGCCACATTCCGGCGCGTGCCCGGGGAGGCTGGTATAGTAATTGAACCCACGCTGCGGGTTCTAACAGTTATAATAATAATAATAATCGCTTATTGTCACAAGTAGGCTTCATTGAAGCTACTGTGAAAAGCCCCTAGTCGTCACATTCCGGCACCTGTTCGGGGAGGCCGGTATGGTAATTGAACCCGCGCTGCTGGCATTGTTCTGCATTACAAGCCAGCTATTTAGCACACTGTGCTAAACCAATCCCTATCCAGTGGGAAGTCAAATCCAGTGCCCTTCAAAAATCATCCCACTTAGTCCCACTGTTCCTTGTTTATATAGTATATAGGAACAGTGTGTTATCAGATGAACACAATCTGAACATATTGCATATATGAGACAATAACACTAGAGTTATATAATGAATAAATACTGTATTACTGGTTTGAAGATTTGAAAGTTAATTCAATTGTGAGAAAGCATTATATGGATTCAGCTTTATTCCTGTCTGAAGCTACCATTCATGTTTCATAAATTATCTTTACGTTTCTTGCTCTTTGTATCTCTTTCAATGATAACTGGTATTTCCATTTGATACATTTGAGTAATAAACTATTGTACAACTTCATCTTCACAACCTTCTGTGCACCAAGTGAACAGTTATTATCAAGACTTCATCTTAATTATTTTACTCACTCCTTTGCTAACTTTAATGGATTTCCAGCCAGAGCGTGGAAATTAATTTGCAATAAAATGATACATGGATTATTTCATGTTATTATGAAATGTCACTATATTTGTTAAATCTCCTGGTTACTCCACAAATTGTGAATCAGAAAAAGTAATGAAAGCCCATGGAACCAAACACCTATCATTCTGAATATACAAAAATAAAACTGGTAATAGGAGAAGCTTGTTGAAGAGAGAAACTGAATTTATCTCGGAAATATTGAGCTGAATTTTTGTCTCAGGACAGGAAATAGGAGGTGGGATTGTCCCCATGTCCCCAACCCACTCCCAAGTGGAGACAGTCACTAACCTAGGATTTTTACTGGGGCGCCAGCTTACTTGGCATGAAGATAAGGGGCAGGATTCTGCCGTAATCGGCGGGGCGTACAACTCCAGCGGGACGGAGTGGCATGAACCACTCCAGCGTCGGGCCGTCCCAAAGGTGCCGGCAGGAAAGGGGCTTGGCGCCACGCCAACCGGCGCCGAAGGGCCTCCGCCGGCCGGCGCAAGTTGGCGCATGCGCAGGAGCGTCAGCGTGTGCTGGCGCAGAGGCTTTGTTTCCGCAGCGGCAATGGTGGACTGCTACAGCCGCCTGTGCGGAACAATAGAGTGCCCCCACGGCACAGGCCCGCCGGCGGATCGGTGGGTCCCGATCGTGGGCCAGGCCACTGTGGGGGCAACTCCTGGGGCAAGATCTCCCCCCCGCGCCCCCCCAAGAACCCCGGAGGCCGCTTGCGCCGCCAGGTCCCGCCGGTAAGGGACCTACTCCAATTTACGCCGGCGGGACTGGCAAAAAATGGGCGAGACTTCGGCCCATCGCGGGCTGGAGAATTCGGGCAGCCCCGGGGCCCATTGAGTCGTGACGGTCCTTGTCATTCTCCGATTCATGCCAGGCCGATTTTTGGGGGGCCGGAGAATTTGGAGGACGGCGGGGGCGGGATTCAGGCTGACCCCCAGCGATTCTCCGACCCGGCGGGGGGTCGGAGAATCCCACCCAAGTTTCCTTTCCAATTAAGGGCAGTGGCCGAGCTTTCAAAGCTGGAGAACAAATCCACGTCCTGGTTTCAGAGGAACAGCTAACTACAGTAGCTGCAGTCCAAGGTAAGTAACTGGGTCGGTAATTCCACAAAATGCCGCATTATAGTCTAATTTTCAAAACCTTCATTAAGAAGCTTCACCACTTCTTTTTTTTTAATAAACAATTTTATTGAGGTAGTTTTTGGTTTTATAAACAGTTACAGACATCATCAGAAAGAAAGCAAAAAAGGCAAAAATGTGCAAACATCCACGTACTTTCAATGCTTCCATTGTAACATATTGCACAAGCCCGCTCCTCTCCCACCGGTACTACCCGCCATATTTTCCCTCCTATTCTACTCTACCCCCCCCCCCCCCCCACCCCCACCCCCACCCCCACCCCCTGCTGACGCTCACTCTCCCGCAAATAAGTCAATAAATGGTTGCCACCTCCGGGCGAACCCCTGCACAGATCCCCTCAAGGCGAACTTAATTTTTTCCATACCCAGGAAACTCGACATGTCCGCAAGCCACCACTCAGTCTTCGGGGGCTTTGAGTCCCTCCACGCCAATAATATTCGTCGCCGGGCTAACAGGGAAGCAAAGGCCAAAACATCGGCCTCTTTCTCCCCCTGGACCCCGGGTCTTCCGAAACCCCAAAAATTGCCGCCCCTGGACTCATCACCACCCTTGTTTTTAGCACCCGGGACATGACCCCCGCAAATCCCTCCCAGTACCCCCTCAGCTTAGGGCATGCCCAAAACATGTGAACGTGGTTCGCTGGTCCTCCCGTACACCTAGCGCATTTGTCTTCTATCCCGAAGAGTTTGCTCATCCGAGCCACCGTCATATGGGCCCGGTGAACGACCTTAAATTGAATAAGCCCGAGCCTAGCACATGTCGCGGTCGAATTTACCCTACTCAGGGCCTCTGCCCACAGCCCATCCTCCATTTCCCCACCTAGCTCCTCCTCCCATTTAAGTTTCAGTTCCTCTGTCTGGGACCCGTCCTCCCTCATGAGCACCTTATAAATACCCGAGACTCTACCCTCCCCTTCTTCCCTCCTAGAGACTATTCTGTCGAGGATCCCCATTGGCGGGAGGCGTGGGAAAGATGGGACCTGTCTACGAACAAAGTCCCGCAACTGTAAGTATCTAAAATAATTTCCCCTTACCAACCCAAATTTCTCCTCCAAGCTCCTCAAACTCGCAAAGCTCCCTTCCAGGAACATATCACCCACCCTTCCCGCCCCCGCCCGCCGCCATACTCAGAACCCCCCATCCATACTCCCGGGTGCAAACCGATGGTTGTCGCAGATTGGCGCCCAGCCAGACGCCCCCATCTCCCCCACATGCCTCCTCCACTGGCCCCATATTCGCAGGGTCGCCATCACTACCGGGCTGGTGGTGTACTTGGCCGGCGGCAGCGGTAGAGGAGCCGTGACCAGGGCTGCCAAGCTGGAGCCGCTGCACGAAGCCGCCTCCACCCGCTCCCAAATAGACCCCGTACCCACCATCCACTTCCTTATCATAGCGATGTTGGCCGCCCAGTAATAATTAATCATACTTGGCAAAGCCAGCCCTCCCTTGCTGCGGTTCCTCTCCAACATCGCCTTCTTCACCCGCGGAGATTTTCCCGCCCAAACAAAGCTCATGATCATCCCGTTAACTCTTTTGAAGAAGGACTGTGGGATAAAGATCGAGAGGCACTGAAAAATAAACAAAAATCGAGGGAGGATTGTCATCTTTACAGTCTGCACCCTCCCTGCCAGCGACAGCGGGAGTGCATCCCATCTCCGAAACTCTCCCTTCATTTGCTCCACCACCCTGGCCAAATTTAACTTATACAGCCTGCCCCAGTCTCGTGCCACCTGGATTCCCAAATACCGGAAATTTTCCTCAACCAGCCTAAATGGTAGCCCTCTCAATCTGTTCTCCTGGCCCCTTGCCTGGACCACAAACATTTCACTCTTGACCGTATTTCATTTGTATCCTGAGAACTGGCCGAACTTCCTCAGCATTCCCAGTATAGTTCCCATCCCGGCCACTGGGTCCGACACGTACAGGAGCAGGTCGTCTCCATAGAGAGAAACCCTATGTTCAACCCCGCCCCTCACCATCCCCTTCCATCCCTCTGCGGCTCTCAGCGCAATCGCCAGCGGCTCTATGGCCAGCGCAGACAGCAGCGGGGAGAGCGGGCAGCCCTGTCTGGTCCCTCGGTACAACCTAAAGTACTCCGACACTTCTCTGTTAGTCCTGACGCTGGTCCTTGGGGCCTGATATAATAATTTGATCCAATCGACCAATCCCTCCCCGAACCCAAACCGTCCGAGCACCTCCCATAGATAGTCCCACTCCACCCGGTCAAAGGCCTTCTCGGCGTCCATTGCCATCACTACCTCCACCTCCCTACCCGCCGGGGGCATCATTATCACATTAAGTAATCTTCTCAGGTTGGCCGCCAGCTGCCTACCTTTCACGAACCCAGTTTGATCCTCCCCAATCACCTCCGGTACGCAGTCCTCCATTCTAACCGCCAGTACCTTTGCCAGGAGCTTGGCGTCTACATTAATCAGGGAGATTGGCCTGTAGGATCCGCACGCCTCCGGGTCTTTACCCCGCTTCAATATCAGAGATATGGTGGCTTGTGACATTGTCGGCGGCAGGGTCCCTCTGTCCCTTGCCTCATTGAAAACCCTCGCCAAGACCGGGCCCACCAGCTCAGAGAACTTCCTATAGAACTCTACTGGGTATCCATCCGGCCCCGGGGACTTCCCCGACTGCATGGCCTTTAGGCCCCCCAATACCTCCTCTACTCTAATCGGGGCCCCAGCTCTTCCACTCGCCCCCCACCTACTGTTGGGAAGGTTAACCCGTCCAGAAACCTTTTCATCCCCTCCGGTTCTTCCGGCGGCTCCGAAGTATACAGCTTACGATAGAAGTCCCGGAATACCTTATTCAATACTGCCGGGTCCTCCACTTTGCGCCCCCCCCCCCCCCCCCCCCCCCCCCCCGTCCCTCACTCTACCTATTTCCCTGGCCGCCTCCCTCCTCCTGAGTTGCTGCGCTAACAGTCTGCTAGCCTTTTCCCCATGCTCGTACACCACACCCCTCACCTTCCTAAGCTGTTCCACGGCCCTACTCGTGGATAGTGCCCCCAGTTCCGCCTGTAGTCTCTGCCTCTCCCTGAGTAAAACCTCCCCCGGGGACTCCGCGTGCTCTTCATCTATCCGACCCATTTCCCTGACCAATCTATCCATCTCTGCCCGGTCTGCCTTGGCTCTGTGGGCCCCAATTGAAATCAGCTCCCCCCGCACTACTGGCTTTAGCGCCTCCCACAAGGTCGCCGCTGAGACCTCCCCCGTGTCATTCACCTGCAGGTAATTTTGCATACATCTCTGAAGCCTCTCGCAGATCCCCTCCTCCGACAGCAGTCCCACGTCTAGCCTCCATTGCGGGTGTTGGTAGCTCGCTTCCCCGATCTGCAGGTCCACCCAATGCGGGGCATGGTCCGAGATAGTGATTGCCGAATATTCCGTGTTCTTTACCTCCCCCATACAGTCCCTGCTTAGTACAAAGAAATCTATCCTAGAATATACTTTATGGACGTGCGAGTAAAATGAGTAGCCCCTTCCTGTTGGCTGTCCCTCTCTCCAGGGGTCCACTGCCCCCATTTGCTCCATAAACCCTTTCAGCTCCCTTGCCATTGCTGAGAGTCTACCCGTTCTGGGACACGACCGATCCAAAGTCGGGTTAAGGACCATGTTAAAGTCCCCTCCCATTATTAGCCTGCGAGAATCCAGGTCCAGGATCTTCCCCAGCACTCTTTTAATGAAGTCCACGTCATCTCAGTTCGGGGCATATATATTCACCAGCACCACTCTTCTCCCCTCCAGTCTGCCCCATACCATCAGTTATCTGCCCCCCCTGTCTGCGGATATGCCCTCTGCCTCAAATTGCACGCGCTTGTTGATCATGATTGTCACCCCTCTGGACTTTGAGTCCAAGTCCGAGTGGAAGACTTGGCTAATCCAGCCCTTCCTTAGCCTGGTCTGGTCTGACACTTTCAGATGTGTCTCCTGCAACATAATTACGTCCGCCCTCAGGGCCCGCCAGTGCGCGAACACCCGCGCCCTCTTAACCGGCCCATTCAGTCCCTTGATCAGCCTGGTCGGGGGGCACAACCCACCCCCCCACAACCCACCCCCCCCACCCCGCCGGTCAGCCATAGCCTTTCTCGGGCCGGCCCCCGGCCCGTGCGCCGCGCCATTCCTGGCCCGCCCTTTGGCTGCCCCCACCCTCAACCTCCTTTCCAGTGCCTATTTCAAGTCCCTCCCCCGTCAGCAGAACAACCCCCCCCCCTAACCACGTCCCCCGATACCCCCCACCCCTGCCATCTACTGGCTGTGACCTCCCCCCCTCACCTGACTCCCTTGACTAGCCAATCTGCTAGCCCGGTGACTCAACACTCCGGCGCCTTCCTGTCTCATTCCCATTGTTTCCCCGTCCTCCTCCCCACTCCCCCCTCCCCCTCTCCAACCCACTGGGGCAAGCCGGCTCCAGTGTCTTCCGCGAGCTGCACAACAAGTACAAATCAGCCCAAACAGGAAAAAACAGAAAAAAGAGGAAAAAGCACAAAGAAAAAACCACAAAAAAAAAAACCCCCATAAGAAAAAAGAGAGACAGCAAAAAAAAATGGGGGGTTAACCCCCCAAACCAATGTCCATGAACAAAGGAAAGAGTCCCAAATGTTCTGCTTTGCCCCTTTGGCCCAGCAAACCGTTGAGCAGCAGTCCAGGCCCATTCGGCGTACCTTCCCACAGAAATCCTCGGGCCCTAATTCGCGTCCTTGGGGCCTCCTTTCAGGACCAGCCCCTGGTCCCTCACAAAATCCATCGCTTCTTCGGGCTCGGAGAAGTAGTGGTGTTGACCCTGGTGCGTGACCCATAGGCGAGCTGGGAACAGCAGACCAAACTTCACGTGCTTCTTGAACAGCACCTCCTTGACATTCTTAAAGGCTGCTCGCCGCCGAGCCACCTCTCGGCTTAGGTCCTGGTAAATGCGGAGAACACTGTTGTTCCACGTGCTGCTCCTGGCGCTCTTAGCCCACCGCAGCACCCGCTCTTTGTCCACGAACCTGTGGAACCCAATCACCATCGGGCGGGGGGGGGGGGGGGGGGGGGGGTCCGCCCAGCCGCCCCTGCCTTGCCTGCACTCTATGCGCCCCCTCCAGCTCCGGCGGTCGCGGAAAGGCTTCGGCCCCCATCAGCTGCTTCAGCAGGTCTGCTACAAACGCTGCAGCATCAGCTCCCTCCGCCCCCTCCGGGAGGCCGACCATCCTCAGGTTGTGCCTGCGGACTCTATTCTCCAGCTCCTCCACTCTGTCCAGCAGTCTTCTCTGCCGCTCTTTCAGGCCGTCAACTTCTAGCGCTGCAACCGTCTGCGCATCCGCCTGCTCCTCCACCGCCTCTCCCAGCACCTTAACTGTAACATCCTGGGCGTCCATCCTCTGGTTCAGCTGATCCACCGCTTTCTGGATTGGGTCCAAGCTGTCCCGCTTCAGCGCTTCAAAACTGGACTTCATTACCTGGAGCATGTTATCCAGCGCCTGCTGGATTGCTGAGTCCGGGGTCCGTGTGTCCGCCATCTTAGGTCCCAGGTAATTTTCTTCAGGTCCTTGTCTCTGTCCCTTTTTCTCCTTCTTTTTCTGCCTTCTGGTCTCCCGCTGTTCCATGTGCCGCAGCCCGCGCCTCCGCACTTTCGCTGCTGCCCTCCTTCGCCCAGCTCCTTAAATTGTACCTTCTGGGCATCTGAAGTGGGTCCCAGTTGTCCTGCTTCAGCGACTCCAAAACTCCATGTGTCCGCCACCTTACATTCCAGGTAAGTTTCCTCTGCTCCTTGCCTCCGTCTCTCTCTCTCCTCCCCTACTTGCTGGCCTCCCACGGTTCCATCAGCTGCAGCCCGCTCTCCCGTTCTTTCGCGGCAGCCTTTATGCCGCCCCCGTGGTCCCGCTATCGCGGGGAATCAGCTCCAAAGCCCCGCCGGAGTGAGAGCCCGCCGAATGTGCGGCTCACTCAAACATCGCCGCCACCGGAAGTCCCAAGCTTCACCACTTCTATCGAACATTGGGAGGGTGGGGGTGGTTACAAGAGAGAAATATCAGGAACTGGGGTCCAGGAATGGGATCGAAGATGTAACAGGAAATTTAGTGGCTAACTGACTGAGAGAATAAAAACTGCTAGCATGGAGTCAGAAAGATATGCCCACAGCTGGCCTGAGTTACATTGTCCCATTCAGTCTTAAACTCAGCAGTAAGAATACACAAGGTGCCCAAGATCTATTGTCCTTTGGCACATCCTGTCTGACCAGCCATTAGCTCATTACAGAGTCTGATGGCCTCTTTGTCCGTCATCGGGAAATTAGTTGCATATCAATTGCCTGGCTCTGTTCTTTTGTATAAACTTGGGAAATCAAATAGCCATGATAATGACAATGGGTTTAGGTCCAGAAACGCCAGGAGAGAACTTTTGTTTAAGGGGGTGGTGGAGGTCAGAGAAAGAGAATCTTGTTTTCAGCAGGTACAGGAGAAGGCTTTGGAAAGTGACAGAGAGAGGGAATGAAAGTTGCCACTGAGGCATGCTTTGGAAAAGAGTTTATAGAATCATAGAATTTACAGTGCAGAAGGAGGCCATTCAGCCCAGCAAATCTGCACCGGCCCTTGGAAAGAGCACCCCACTTAAGCCCACGCCTCCACCCTATCCCCATAACCCCACCCTAACCATTTTGGACACTAAGGCGAGTTTAGCGTGTCCAATCCACTAACCTACGCATCTTTGGTCTGTGGCAGGAAACCGTGGCACCCGGAGGAAACCCACGCAGACACGGGGAGAAAGTGCAGACTCTGCACAGACAGTGACCCAAGCCGAGAATCGAACCTGGGACCCTGGAGCTGTTTAGCAACAGTGCTAATGACTGTGCTACCGTGTAGTTCTGAAAGGACTTCTTTAAAACAAGGCAAATTGCAAGTAATACCTTTCCACTCCTGTGTAAGTGGAATGAGAGTTGCATGTTCATTTAAAGTGCTGTTCAGGACTTCTGGTTGCGGCTATGCGGAGCTAAGTCACACGTTCAGCAGCTCCCGCCAGGAACGGACTTTTGGGCTCTTTTTAGGGCCCCCAGCGGTACTTTTTCGACGGTTCCCGACGTGGGAAGGAGCCAGCAACATTTCCCCGGCAATATATGGTCTGGATCAGGAGTGGGGCGAGTAAGAAAGTGGTTGCAGCGCCAAAGCAGGTGCGAGGGAAGAAGCACAAGATGGCGGCGGGCGGAGACCAGGAGGAACGGAGGCAGTGGGCGCAGGAGCAGCAGGAGACTCTCCAGCACTACTTCAGGGAGCTTAAAGCGGAGCTACTGGAGCCGTTGAAGGCTTCAATTGATAAGCTGATGGAGACCCAGACGGCCCAGGGGGTGGCAATTCGAGAGATCCAGCAAAAGGCCTCCGAAAGAGAGGACGAGACCTTAGGCCTCGCGGTGAAGGTGGAGATGCACGAGGTGCTCCATAAAAAATGGCAGGAGAGGTTCGAGGAGATGGAGAACCGGTTGAGGCGGAAAACTCTGCGGATCCTGGGCCTTCCGGAAGGGCTGGAGGGGTCTGACATGGGGGCCTATGTGGCCATCATGTTAAATTCTCTGATGGGAGCTGGGTCCTTTCAGGGGCCCCTGGAGCTGGAGGGGGCCCATCGAATATTGGCAAGAAGACCCAAGCCGAATGAGCTGCCACGGGCGGTTCTGCTGCTGTTCCACCGGTTCGCTGACCGGGAGTGTGTGCTCAGGTGGGCAAAGAAGGAGCGGAGCAGCAAGTGGGAGAATGTGGTGGTGCGGATCTATCAGGACTGTAGTGCGGAGGTGGCAATGAAGAGGGCCGGGTACAATCGGACGAAGGCGGTGCTGCACAGGAAGGGAGTGAAGTTCGGCATGCTACAGCCGGCGCGTTTGTGGCTCACCGACAAGGACCGGCACTTTTACTTTGAGTCCCCGGAGGAGACGTGGGCCTTTGTGCAGGCCGAGAAATTGGACTCTAACTGAGGGCTGGGTGCGGGGCTCTGCATGCAACTGTGTTATATTTCAAGGGGGGGGGGGGTTCTCAGTTTAATGTTGGTTCTTTGTTATTTTTAGGGCGGGTGGGGCACTGTTTTCTGCTTGGGTTTGTTGGATGGACTCGAGGAGGGGGGCAGACCTGCAGTGTGGGGGGCTGATGGTGTGGAGGGGGGTTGGGGCCCCGGGAGGGGACCGGGCCGGTAAAGGAGCTGCTGTAGGGGAGGTGGGATCGGGCAGGTGGAAAGCGCGGGCTTTTTCCAGCGCTAAGGGTTGAAGGGGGCGGGACCGGAGCTGGGAAGCGTGGGCTTTTTCCCGCTTGAGAGTGGGAGGGGGAGGAGGAAAGCCTGCTGGTGGACACTGGGGAGGAGGGGAAGCCCCACGCTGGGAGGGGTCGAGGGAGTGGCGGGATTGGCCGGGGTCAGCAGGAGTCAGCTGACTTACGGGAGTACAATGGGGGAGCAATGGGGTAGCCCCCTGATCCGGCTGATAACCTGGAATCTGAGGGGACTGAATGGGCCGGTCAAACGGGCCCGCGTGTTTGCGCACCTGAAGGGGCTGAAGGTGGATGTGGCCATGCTTCAGGAGACGCACCTGAAGGGGGCGGATCAGGTTAGATTGAGAAAGGGATGGGTAGGTCAGGTGTTTCATTCGGGGCTGGATGCAATAAAATCGGGGGATGGCGATCCTGGTGGGGAAGAGGGTGTCGTCCGAGGCGTTGAATGTGGTGGCGGACAGTGGCGGGAGGTATGTGATGGTGAGCGGTAAGCTGTAGGGGGAGCGGGTTTCATGCGGCGCATGTTGGGCCGGATTCCAGATTTGGAGGCGGGGGGGCCTGATAATGGGGGGGGGGATTTCAATACGGTGCTGGACCCGGCACTGGATCAATCCAGATCCAGGACGGGGAGGAGGTCAGCGGCGGTTAAGGTGTTGAGGGGGTTTATGGACCAGATGGGAGGGGTGGATCCATGGAGGTTTGCAAGGCCGAGGGCCAGGGAATTTTCATACTTCTCCCATGTGCATAAGGCCTATTCCCGGATTGATTTTTTCATTATGAGTAGGGCGCTGATTGCGAGGGTAGAGGATGCTGAGCATTCGGCGATCGCCGTTTCTGACCATGCCCTGCACTAGGTGGACCTCGAGCTGGGGGAGGAGAGGGACCAGCGCCCGCTTTGGCGCTTGGAGGTGGGGCTGCTGGCGGACGAGGATGTGAGGGGGCGGGTTCGAGGATGTATCGAGAGGTACCTGGAGGCCAATGACAATGGGGAGGTCTGAGTGGGGACGGTCTGGGAGGCGCTGAAGGCGATGGTTAGGGGGGAGTTGATCTCCATTCGAGCCCACAGGGAGAGGAGAGAGCAGAGAGAGAGGGAGAGACTGGTGGGGGAGATGGTGAGGGTGGACAGGAGATACGCGGAGGCTCCGGAGGAGAGATTGCTGAGGGAGCGGCGTAGTCTCCAGGCTGAGTTCGACTTGTTGACCACCAGAAAGGCAGAAGCTCAGTGGAGGAAGGCACAGGGAGCGGTGTATGAATATGGGGAGAAGGCGAGCAGGATGCTGGCGCACCAGCTTCGCAAGCGGGATGCGGCCAGGGAGATTGGTGGAGTTAAGGATAGGGAAGGGAATGTGGTGCAAAGGGGGGTAGACATTAATGGGGTCTTCAGGGGACTTCCGGTTGCGGCTATGACCAGCTAAGTCGCACATTTGGCAGCTCCTGCGACAAAGGTGTTTAAGGGCCGATTGGAGGGCCCCGACGGTACTGTAAAGACGAATCCCGGTGGGGGAAGGCTCCCTGAGGAGAGTGAGACTAACTTTATGGTCGGTACTCGGAGTGGGGCGACAAAAAAAGCGGCAGCAGCTCCCCGAAAAAAGCGGGGGAAGAGGACCAAAATGGCGGCCGGTGGCGCACTAGAAGATTGGAGAAAATGGGCGGAGGAGCAGCAGGCCGCTCTCCTCCGGTGTTTTACGGAGCTGAAAGTGGAACTCTTAGAGTCTATGAACGCGACGACCACAAGGCTGATGGGGGCCCAGGCGACCCAAGAGGCGTCGATAAGAGAGCTGCAGCAGGAGATGACTGCAAGGGAGGAGGAGGCCACGGTCCTCGTGGGAAAGGTGGAGGTGCACGAGGCACTCCACCTGAAATGGCAGAGCCGCTTTGAGGAGCTGGACACTCGAATGAGGCGGAAGAACTTGAGGATCCTGGGCCTAGCAGAAGGCCTGGAGGGGCCTAATCTCCCGAAATATGTAGCGGAGATGCTGAGCTCCCTGATGGGAGAGGGGGCCGGTCCATCGCCCCTGGAGCTGGAAGAAGCATATCGGGTCATGGCTAGGCGGCCTAGGGCGAACGAGCCCCCGAGGGCGGTGCTGGTGCGATTCCAGCGTTTCTGTGATCGGGAGAAAGTGCTGAGGTGGGCCAAGAGGGAGAAAAGCAGCAAATGGGAGAATTCGACGGTGCGGATATATCAGGACTGGAGTGCGGAGGTGGCAAAGCGGCGGGCCCGGTTTAACCGGACGAAGGCGGTGCTGCACGCAAATAGGATCAAGTTCGGAATGCTGCAGCCAGCGCGCTTGTGGGTCACCTACAAGGACCAGCACCATTACTTTGAGACCCCAGAGGAGGCATGGACTTTTGTTCGGGAGGAAAAGCTGGACCTGAACTAGAACTTGGGAACGCCGGCGGTCGAGGCCGCCCGAGTACCCTTGACTGATCAAGTGGCCCATGTCTTTCTTAGGCCAGGTCGGAGCTTGGTTAAAGTTGATGGATCGTTTGGTTTCTTTGAAACTTGTGTTATGGGGGGTTTCTTTGTTCCTTTTTGTGTGTCTCTTCCCGTTGCCAACTTCCCTTAATTATTGTTGTTGTAGGGGGGGCTTTTTTTTTTACTGTTTTTTGATCTGTTCTTTAAGGGTTATGGTTACTGTTCTGTTCGATGGAGGGTGATGGTTAAATACGTAATTATTGGGTAGTTATTTAGTTATGCAGGCATAGTGATGTATTTATGTATTTATTTGAGATTTGTTATTTATATTGTTATATTGTTAAGTTGGGGAGGCGGGACGGGGGGGGTGCAAGTTGGTTATGCGTGTTTTCTTTTTCTCTTTTTTCTTCCTCTCGTTTTAAGGGGGCTTTTTTATGGGCTTGGATGGGGACGGGGGTGGAATTGAAGATGGCGGGGTAGGGTGTGGCCGGGCGAAAGCGCGGGCTCTCCCCTGTTTCCCGCGCGCGGGACGGAGGAAGGGGGAGGAGAGAAGAGTGGGGTGTGGCCAGCAATGGCGGCTTTTCCCGCGCTGAAGCGGGGTCAGAGAGGGATGGCAAGGGGGGGGGGAGGCCCCTCCCCCCCACATCGGGAGGAGTCGGAGTGTGGCAGGGGCAGCCGGGTCAGCGAAAACCAGCTGACTCTCGGGAGTACGATGGTGGATACACCGCGGCTAGGAGGGGTCCTAGCCAGGGGGGGGAGGGGGGGAAGGGGGGTTAGGGGGGGATACCGGGTTGCTGCTGGAAAGGCCGAGGACGGGAAGGGAAGAACGGGAGGAGAGGGGGGGGGGGGGGCCATCGCCATGGGGAATGGGTCAGAAGGGGAGGGTCGACCCGGGGCGAACAGGGGACAGGACATGGCTAATAGACAGGGGAAAGGGACGGGTCGCTCCGCGACCCGGTTGATTACTTGGAACGTGAGGGGGCTGAATGGGCCGGTCAAGAGATCAAGGGTTTTTTCACACCTAAAGGGACTGCAGGCGGATGTGGCAATGTTGCAGGAGACTCACTTGAGAGTAGTAGACCAGGTACGCCTGAGAAGGGGGTGGGTGGGACAGGTGTTCCACTCAGGCTTGGACGCAAAGAACCGGGGGGTGGCGATTTTGGTGGGAAAGAGGGTGTCGTTCGTGGCGGCGCAGGTGGTAGCAGATAAGGAGGGTAGGTACGTGATGGTGAAGGGTAGGCTGCAGGGAGAGAATGTGGTGCTGGTGAATGTGTATGCCCCGAATTGGGATGACGCGGGTTTTATGAGGCGCCTGTTGGGCCTCATTCCGGGTCTGGAGGCAGGGGGCCTGATCATGGGGGGGGACTTCAATACAGTGCTCGACCCTGGGCTGGACAGATCGAGTTCCAGGACGAATAGGAGGCCGGCAGCGGCAGAGGTGCTAAGGGGGTTCATGGAGCAGATGGGGGGGGTAGACCCTTGGAGATTTGGCAGGCCAAGGGCGAGGGAGTATTCTTTTTTCTCCCACGTCCACAGGGTGTACTCCAGAATAGACTTTTTTGTACTGAGCAGGGGGCTGATTTCGAGAGTGCAGGACACGGAGTACTCGGCCATTGCGATTTCGGACCATGCACCACACTGGGTAGAGGTAGAACTGGGGGAAGCACGGGACCAGCGCCCGTTGTGGCGCCTGGATGTGGGGCTGCTGGCGGACGATGAGGTGTGCGGAAGGGTCCGGAAGGGCATTGAGAGATATCTGGGCACGAACGACACGGGCGAGGTGAAGGTGGGGGTAGTCTGGGAGGCCCTGAAAGCAGTGATCAGAGGAGAGCTGATCTCCATAAGGGCACACAGAGAAAGGAAGGAGAGGCAGGAGAGGGAGAGACTGGTGGGGGAACTTATAGAAGTGGACAGGAGATATGCGGAGACACCAGAGGAGGGGCTGTTGAGGGAGCGGCGCAGTCTACAGGCCCAGTTTGACCTACTGACCACTAGGAAGGCGGAGACGCAATGGAGAAGGGCACAGGGCGCGGTCTATGAGTACGGGGAAAAGGCGAGCAGGATGCTAGCACACCAGCTGCGCAAGCGAGATGCAGCCAGAGAGATTGGGGGAGTGAGAGAGAAGGGAGGGAACGTAGTGCAGAAGGGGCAAGAGGTGAACGGGGTCTTCAGGGATTTCTACAGGGAATTGTACCGGTCTGAGCCGCCCAGGAGGAGGGGGGGAATGGAGAACTTCCTCGATAGATTGAGGTTCCCAAAGGTCCAGGAGGAACGGGTGGAGGGGCTGGGGGCGCCGATAGAGCTGCAGGAGCTAGTTAAAGGGATAGGCCAGATGCAGGCGGGGAAGGCGCCGGGGCCGGATGGGTTCCCGGTGGAATTTTATAAGAAGTATGTGGACTTGGTGGGTCCAGTGCTGGTGCGAGCCTTCAATGAGGCGCGAGAGGGGGGGGTTCTGCCCCCGACAATGTCACAGGCCCTGATCTCCTTGATCCTGAAGCGGGACAAAGACCCTGTACAGTGCGGGTCCTACAGGCCTATCTCCCTCTTGAATGTAGATGCCAAACTGTTGGCAAAGGTCCTGGCAACCAGAATAGAGGATTGTGTGCCAGGGGTAATCCATGAGGACCAGACGGGGTTCGTAAAGGGACGACAACTTAACACAAATGTCCGGAGACTGTTGAATGTGATTATGATGCCAGCAGTGGAGGGGGAGGCTGAGATAGTGGTAGCACTGGATGCGGAGAAGGCATTCGATAGGGTGGAGTGGGAATACCTGTGGGAGACGCTGGAACGGTTTGGGTTTGGGGAGGGATTTATCAAGTGGGTGAGGCTGCTGTATTCGGCCCCGATGGCGAGTGTGGTTACAAACGGGAGGAGGTCAGAGTATTTTGGGCTCCATCGAGGTACCAGGCAGGGATGCCCCCTATCCCCCTTACTATTTGCATTAGCGATCGAACCGTTGGCGATGGCACTGAGGGGTTCAGGGGGGTGGAGAGGACTGACAAGGGGAGGGGAGGAACATCGGGTATCACTCTATGCGGATGATTTGTTGTTATATGTGGCGGACCCGGAAGGGGGAATGCCGGAGGTAATGGAAATACTAGCGGAGTTTGGGGACTTTTCGGGATATAAATTAAATGTGGGTAAAAGTGAGGTCTTTGTGATACACCCGGGAGATCAGGGGGAGGGAATTGGGTGGCTCCCCTTTAAGAGAGCAGTAAAGAGCTTCAGGTACTTGGGGGTGCAGGTGGCAAGGAACTGGGGGACCCTCCACAAGCTGAACTTTTCAAGGCTGGTGGAGCAGATGGAGGAGGAGTTCAAGAGGTGGGACATGGTACCGCTGTCGCTAGCAGGGAGGGTGCAGTCAGTCAAAATGACGGTCCTCCCGAGGTTCTTGTTTCTGTTCCAGTGCTTGCCCATCTTTCTCCCCAGGGCCTTCTTCAAGAAGGTAACTAGCAGCATTATGGGCTATGTGTGGGCACATGGCACCCCTAGAGTGAGAAGGATTTTCTTGGAACGGAGTAGGGACAGTGGAGGATTAGCGCTACCCAATCTTTCCGGATACTACTGGGCGGCGAACGCATCGATGGTGCGCAAGTGGGTGATGGAGGGGGAGGGGGCAGCTTGGAAACGTATGGAGAGGGCGTCCTGCGGCAATACAAGCCTGGGGGCGCTAGTAACGGCACCATGGCCGCTCCCCCCCACAAGGTATACCACGAGTCCGGTAGTGGCGGCCACCCTTAAAATCTGGGGGCAGTGGAGGCGACACAGGGGGGAAGTGGGGGGTCTGATGGCGGCGCCACTGAGAGGGAACCACAGATTTGTCCCGGGGAACACTGGCGGGGGATTCCAGAGCTGGCACAGGGCGGGCATCAGGCAACTGAGGGACATGTTCATAGAGGGGAGGTTTGCGAGCCTGGGAGAGCTGGAGGAGAAATTTGAGCTCCCCCCGGGGAACACGTTTAGATACCTGCAGGTGAAGGCATTTGCCAGACGACAGGTGGAAGGATTTCCCTTGCTTCCCGATAGAGGGGTGAGTGATAGGGTGCTGTCAGGGGTCTGGGTCGGAGAAGGGAAGGTCTCGGACATCTACAAAATAATGCAGGAGGTGGAGGAGGTATCGATAGAGGAGCTGAAAGACAAGTGGGAAGCGGAGCTGGGAGAGCAGATAGAAGATGGGACATGGGCGGATGCCCTAGAGAGGGTCAATTCGTCGTCGTCGTGCGCAAGGTTGGGCCTCATCCAATTTAAGGTGCTGCACAGAGCCCATATGACGGGGACTAGGATGAGTCGGTTCTTCGGGGGTGAGGACAGGTGTGTTAGGTGTTCGGGAAGCCCTGCGAACCATGTACATATGTTCTGGATGTGCCCGGCACTGGAAGAGTTCTGGGAGGGGGGTGGCGGGGACGGTATCGAGAGTGGTGGGAACCAGGGTCAAACCAGGGTGGGGGCTAGCGATTTTTGGGGTTGGGGTGGAGCCAGGAGTACAGGAGGCAGGGGAGGCCGGAATATTGGCCTTTGCGTCCTTGGTAGCTCGGAGAAGGATCTTGATTCAGTGGAGGGACACAAGGCCACCAAGTGTTAACACCTGGTTAAACGACATGGCAAGCTTCATCCAATTGGAAAGAATCAAATTCGCCCTGAGAGGGTCGGTACAGGGGTTCTTCCGGCGGTGGCAGCCCTTCCTTGACTTTCTGGATCAGAGATAGGAACTGGAGGCCGAAACAGCAGCAACCCGGGGAGAAAGGGGGGGGGGAAGGGAGGGGGGGGGATAGCAACGAAGGGAGCACGGCTGCGGGGGGTCGCGGGCAATGACTGCCCGAGGCCATCGGCAGAAAGGGAAAAACGGTTTGGTTGCTAGACTGGTAGCGCGGGGGGGGGGGGGGGGGGGGGTGGAGGGGGGGGGGGTGAGCGCGGGGGAGGGCGTGGGGAGGATTTTCCAGGGGGGATTTGTTGTGTTATAATTTAAAATGTAGTAGGGGTAAATGTTTGTATCGAAAAATTTCAATAAAAATTATTAAAAAAAAAAAAAAAAATGGGGTCTTCAAGGACTTTTGTGAGGAACTGTATCGGTCCAAACCCCCGGCGGAGGAGGGAGGGATGGGGCGCTTCTTGGACCCAAGGGAGGAGGAGGGACGGGTGGAGGGACTGGGGGCACCGGTTGAGCTGGAGGAGCTGGTCAAAGGGATAGGGAGCATGCAGTCAGTGAAGGCGCCGGGGACGGATGGGTTACCGATCGAATTTTATAAAATGTATGCAGACCTGCTGGGCCCCCTGTTGGTTAGGACCTCAAACGAGGCAAGGGAAGGGGGGGCTCTGCTTCCGACGATGTCTCGGGCGCTGATCTCCTTGATCCTTAAGCGGGACATGGATCCCCTGCAGTATGGGTCATACAGGCCGATCTCACTCTTAAATCTAGACGCCAAGCTGTTGGCAAAGATCTTAGCCACGAGGATAGAGGACTGTGTGCCGCAGGTTATCCACGAGGATCAAACGGGGTTCGTGAAGGGGAGGCAGCTGAACACGAACATACGGAGGCTCTTGAATGTCATTATGATGCCGGTGGTGGAGGGGGAGGCGGAGATAGTGGTGGCGTTGGACGGGGAGAAGGCCTTTGATAGGGTTGAGTGGGGGTACTTGTGGGAGGTGTTAAAGAGGTTCGGGTTTGGGGAGGGGTTTGTCAGATGGGTGAGGCTGTTATATGAGGCCCCGATGGCGAGCGTGGCCACGAATAGGAGGAGGTCGGAGTATTTCCGGTTATACAAAGGGTCCAGTCCCCCCTGCTTTTTGCGCTGGCAATTGAACCCCTGGCCATGGCGTTGAAGGAGTCGAGGAACTGGAGGGGGCTGGTGTGAGGTGGGGAGGAAAACCGAGTGTCGCTCTACGCGGACGACCGATTGGTGTATGTGGCGGACCCGGTGGGGGGAATGCCAGAGGTGATGAGGATTCTTAGGGAATTTGGGGATTTCTCAGGATACAAGCTCAACTTGGGGAAGAGCGAGCTGTTCTTTGGACACCCGGGGGACCAGGAGGGGGGGATCGGTAGGCTCCCACTAAAAAGGGCGGAGCTTCAGGTACTTGGGGGTCCAGGTGGCCAGGAGCTGGGGGGGGGGGGGGGCCTTACATAAGCTTAACCTCAGGAGGCTGGTGGAGCAAATGGAGGAGGAGTTTAAGAGATGGGACATGCTGCCGCTGTCTCTGGCGGGTAGGGTGCAATCAGTCAAGATGTCGGTGCTCCCGAGATTTCTGTTCCTGTTCCAGTGCCTCCCCATCCTTATCCCGAAGGCCTTTTTCAGGCGGGTTAACAGGGGCATTACGGGATTTGTGTGGGCGCACGGGACCCCGAGGGTGAGAAGGGTGTTTCTGGAGCGGGGCAGGGTTGGGGGGGGCTGGCGCTGCGATGGTGCATAAGTGGGTGATGGACGGGGAAGGGGCAGCTTGGAAGAGGATGGAGATGGCATCCTGTGTGGGCACGAGCCTGGAGGCGCTGGTAACGGCGCCGCTGCCACTCCCTCCAACGAGGTATACCACGAGCCCGGTGGTGGCGGCTACCCTCAAAATTTGGCGGCAATGGAGACAGCACAGGGGGGACGTGGGAGCCTCGATGGGATCCCCGATACGGGGGAACCACCAGTTTGTCCCGGGGAGAATTGATGGCGGGTTCCTGAGTTGGCACAGGGCAGGTGTTAGGAGGTTGAGGGACCTGTTCGTAGATGGGAAGTTTGCGAGCCTGGGTGAGCTGGAAGGGAAGTTCGGGCTCCCTCCGGGGAACACCTTTAGGTACATGCAGGTAAGGGCGTTTGTCAGGCGGCAGGTGGCGGAGTTCCCTCTGCTGCCGCCGCGCGGGGTCCAGGACAGGGTGCTCTCACAGGTGTGGGTTGGAGAGGGGAGGATCTCGGCAACATACCAAGTGATACAGGAGGTAGACAAGGTCTCGGTGGAGGAGCTGAAGAGTAAATGGGAGGAGGAGCTGGGTGAGGAGATTGAGGAGGGGACATGGGCGGACCCCTAGGAAGGGTGAACTCCTCCTCTTCTTGGGCGAGGCTTAGCCGCATACAGTTTAAGGTGCTGCATAGGGCTCACATGACCGGGACAAGGATGAGTCGGTTTTTTGGGAACGAGGACAGGTGTATTAGGTGCTCAGGGAGCCCAGCAAACCATGCCCATATGTTCTGGGCATGCCCAGCGCTGGGGGAATCTTGGAAGGGCGTAGCAAGGACGGTGTCGAGGGTGGCAGGATCCAGGGTCAAACCGGGCTGGGGGCTCGCAATATTTGGAGTTGCAGAGGAGCCGGGAGTGCAGGAGGCGAAAGAGGCCGGTGTTCTGGCCTTTGCGTCCCTAGTAGCCCGGCGGAGGTTTCTTCTTCAGTGGAAGGATGCGAGACCCCCAAGCGTGGGGGGCCTGGATCAACGATATGGCGGGGTTTATTAAGTTGGAGAGGGTGAAATTTGCTTTCAGGGGGTCAGTACAGGGGTTCTTCAAGAGGTGGCAACCATGCCTAGATTTCCTGGCAGAACGGTAGAAAAAGGCTAACAGCAGCAGCAACCCGGGGGGGAGGGGGAAATGGGGGGGGGGGGGGGGGAATGGGGGGGGGGGGGGGGGGGGGACGTTTTCTTTGTTTTGGGCTGAAGGGACGTGTATATTTGTTAACGGGCGTTAATTTATTTTTCTTTTTTGTATACATGGGGGGGAGGGGGGGGGTTGTTCTTTCTTTTCTTGATATTTTTTGTTATTGATATTTTGTGAAAATTTGAATAATTTTTTTTTAATGAAGTGCTGTTCAATGGGAACTCATGTGTTAAAGGTAAGAAACAACATTTAATCTCTTTGGGGTTGAGGTTTGGTGTATGTGGAGCGGAACCCCTCTCCGGGGTCACCCCAACCCAGGCTGACAGGAGGACCTTCAGGCCTGCCTGTATCACTGGAATCCTGAAAATCCCAGACACCTTTATAAGCCCCAGCTAACAAAGCTCTTAGCACATCTAATAGCCTGTCCACCTGGCAACCTTCCCAGGCTTTGAACCTGCATCAACCAAAATGGCCGCCATTGAGAGAGGCGTCTGGAAATCAGCAGATCAGTTGGCCTCATAATTTTCAGGCCCTGTCTGCCTCCATTCCCGGTCTTGGGGAGACCCACAAATTCAGCCCATTCACTCTGTTTCTCCCTCTGCCCAGATGCTGCCTTCCCTGCTGAATGCTTCCTGGCTGGTTTAGGGGCTGGTTTAGCTCACTCGGCTAAATCGCTGGCTTTTAAAGCAGACCAAGCAGGCCAGCAGCACGGTTCGATTCCCATACCAGCCTCCCCGGACAGGCGCCGGAATGTGGCGACTAGGGGCTTTTCACAGTAACTTCATTGAAGCCTACTCGTGACAATAAGCGATTTGCATTTCATTTTTTTCATTTCATTTTCTGCACGTGTTACTACATTGGTTATGAGTGGTTTATGAAATGTTATTCCCTGCGTTGAACTGACTGTTGTGCAAAATTGTTATGTCCACAGCACCGAACAAAATTCTACCTATTTAAATGCTTTGGAACATGTTAGCACTTCCCATAGCTGACACTCGTCAGTTACAGATCCTAGCAAACGTTTTCATTTGCGACATTCCCAATGATTTTACAGACCCAACTTAGTAACCATGGAAATCTATGGCGAACTTCACCTGCTTTCTGCCTTTACCACTTTTTACACAGCCTTTATTACAATCTGCTAGTTGCTGAAGAGGATTTGGGATTTAAAATATTTCAATTATTGAAGCTGTCAGTAAAAATAATTACAGCGATCTGAAGGTTATAAGTTTGTCTCTTAATTGAAGGTATTCCAAAGGCCAATGTAATGCAATCTAATTCCTATACTATAAACCAGTATTAGCCATGTTGAACATCATCCATCATTTCAGAAGTATTACCTTGTTAGCCCGCAGATTTGTCTTCTATCGTTTAGACGCAATGTACTCAGTGCAAGATTTTTCTGGATCTTTGTTTCCCAATTGGGACAAGACAGGTTGATAAATCTACAGCTGAATATTGACCAACTTAGCCTGTTTTGGATTTGGATTGACCTTTGCTTTTTAACAAAATGGGACATATTTTTACCTTCACCACCTGGGAGGCAACCTGGCAAAATGGGCCAATGTCACTTAAAAACTGGTGTGAATTGATTTTAAAAAGCCTGCCGATCTAACCCACATGATTATTTACCAGCTACAGAAGACAAAAGAAAATGTCCTCTGGCAATCTCAGAGGCAATTGAGGTAATAATTTTTTATGGATTCAGCCATGTTCAAATTTCATCTCCAATACCAAATTTTAAAAAATTACAAAGAGAATTTGAGATCCTGTAGAACAATAACAACCATGGTTAAGAACAGGGGGCTATACTAGGGGCTTTTCACAGTAACTTCATTTGAAGCCTACTTGTGACAATAAGCGATTTTCACTTCATTTCATAAGGCTAAATAATACCAAATCCCTGTTCTCTTCATCCAGAATTATCGACTATTCCAGAACCATCCTAGGCTGCAAGGCCCCTTTCCTCCTGTCATATGAGAGTCCCTTTAAGAAAAGTGTGTTTCGTCAAATGACTGCAGTGATGTCGGTGTGTGGGTGGAGCTGGGCTGTCTGTCTGTCTTTTACTTTCCTTTTTGAGCTGGCAGCTGCAGTGTGTTTTTGGTTTCATTTTCAAAGGTGGCGAGCTGCATTCAAAGCAAGCAGCTGCATAATGATCTCTCTCTCTACAAGCTAAAGAATGTCTCCAGATCATTGATGAGTTCAAAGTAATGCCTGTTTCTGTAGAGCATTTAAACCTGCTGTCTTTAATTTTAAAAGGATTTAACTTATGGATGTTGTTTGGGAAGTTATTAAGGGTTACCTATGGAATATTGTATTTGGGAAAGTATCAGTTTTTGTAGTTGATAAGATGTTTACTGTGTGTTTGTAAAATGTTAACTGGATTCATAGAATAAACATTGTTTTGTTTTAAACATACTTTAGCTCTCTGTTGCATCACACGTAATGTGAGCCCTTATTGTTGATTAACTATCTAAGTTGTGGGTCAGGTGAACCCCATGATATACTTTGCGTAGCTCTAATTTTTCCTCATCTCATCCAGCATTCCTCACTCATAAGACTCATTTACCCCCTACTCAACCTCCAACCAGCCTTCTTCCTCACTCCCATACCAGTGAGCATTGTAAATGTTGTTGTTTTCTTTTCCATTTTAAACTGCTGTTGGCTGTACCTAGTATAAGTCCACAAAGGTCTCTCTTCTTGATCGTGAACTTTGACTTTGAAAATCCTCTTAGGTTCTATTACTGGCCCTCCCCTCCACCCTCGCCACCTGTCCCCTCTCTCAACAACATTTGCCTTCATGATGCCTTCTTCTGCCCAAGTAAACCTCTCCACCACTTTTCTTGACCACACCCAATCCATGACTATCTCTGCCAAGCACACTCTGTTGTCAAACTGTTCAAAATAATAGATGAGCTATAACTTCCTCCAGCTTAACATGAAGATTAAAGCCAACATTTTTGGGCCCAGCATCAACTCACTGATCTCCGTCTCTAGTACTCATTCAAATTGTCCAGAATTTTGGTGTCCCATCTGACCTTGACCTCGCTGTAAAAATGGGGTGTGTCCTCCTGGCCGCTCCTTTTACACTTGGACACTGGAGCCGTGGAAGTGCTTTGCTTCTTCACGCACTTCACACTCCCCCAGCCTGACTCAGGAAGGTCAGATGAGACAGGTGCTTTGCCCTTTAAATGCAGGTAAGTCGCCACAGGGTGGTAATCCATCGCCGATTGCCACACCAAGGAAGGTATGGGGCCATTAATTCTTATTCTCTCCCCACAGATGCTGCGTGACCTGCCTTTTCCCAGCATTTTCTATTTTTATTTCACAATAAAAGATGCTGTTCTGCAGAGTGCTGCTGCTTATATTGGCTGTTGAATTAGATAAATGTCGGACCTGCCTGAAAAAACTCTCATGAATCAATCGCCAGTGTCTATCAAAGATTTTAGCCACAAAGGCAAAGAAACTTTTAAATCCTGACAGAACGTGGAGACAAACACTTCAACTCCCTGTGAAGGCCCAGCTGGCACATACTGGAAAATGCTGCAAAATGCAGGTGCTTAGAATGCCCAGATTTTGCTAAACCTTCCAGTTGAAGCCCAGGCATTTGAGACAAATTGAGTTCTTGAAGCAAGAATTAGCTAGAATGCGTTCACAAGGCACCAAAGGTGACCTGAGATAAAAGGAATCACGCTATTGCATAATCTGTGACCTTTAAACATCACGGTAGGGATTTCCCGTGGCCCCACCCCCCGCGGCCTGCTTTCCGGTGATGGAGGAAGCCCACCATTGGTGGGATCTCCCCATCCCACCGCTGCCTATGTGGTTTTACGTTGCCCGCACACTCCCCACCGGAATATCTGACTGGTGGGAAAGACAAGAAAATTCTGCCCAATAAGTTTTAGTTCGAGGAGGAAAAAAAAGGCCGATTGAATTTCATTTTGGAAAAACATAATGAATGATTCAATTATTTTAACAGCAAAGAGTGAAGGCCATTGTTTACATAGGAAATTCCCATTAGGACTGTTTACAATACTGTGTGAATATGAAATATTGGCAACAAAGCGGTTGACCCCAGACAGGAAGCACATCATGCAGAAGAGTTTTATATTAAGCTGCAGCAGGCACAGAATGATATAGAGTGCAGCGCAGTCCACAAAAAGCAAGGAAAATCTAACCGAACCAGTTATCACCTACTTTTCAGCGAGGTGATGGAAGGAACCATTGACATCGCTGCCAAGTGGGACTTAGTCAATAACAACCTTCTCACCAATGATCAGTTTGGGTTCTCAGCTCACTCAGGACTACCCAGATCCAGGTCTATGCACAACGGAACTGAATTTCAGAGATAGCTAAGAGTAGCTGCCCTTCAAAATTTCCTATGACAACATTCGATTAAGTGTAGTGACACGGAGCCCCAGTAAAATTGAAGTCATGAGAATTGGGGGGGTGGGGGGGGACCACTCTCCATTGGTTGTGGTCATACTGAGCTCAAAGGAAGATTTGTGCTTGTTTGGCACCAATTATCAATTATATCAGCCCCAAGGCATCATTGCAAGGGCTCCTCATGCAGTGTCTTCGACCCAATCATCTTCAGCTGCTTCATCAATGCTTTTCAGAAACAGCTGTTTGCCGGTGGTTTCACACTGTTCTGCTTCATTTCCTAGTGAACTGCAAATGCCTACAAGCAGCAAGACCTGGTCAAGATCCTAGGCTTGGGTTGCTAACGGGAAAGAAACAATCATGCCACAAAAATGTCAGGCAATAGCCATCTCCAACAAGTGAGACTCTAACCCCCTCCTCTTGCCATTTAATGGCATTGCCATCAGCCAGAAGCATCCCCCCCCCCCCCCCCACACCTACTGTTGACTCCGTGGGTTCACCATTGACCAGAAACACAACCATAGATGGATATTAAACATTGGCTTTGCCAGTGACACGCACATCCTGAGAATGAATTAGTTTATCCTCTTGTGTAATGGTCAAAGCAGAGCTGTGCTGTGGTTGGATATAAGTGTACTTCCAACTCTTATCTCTGCCAACATTACAGTCCAATCAGAAAATCTATCCTGGAGTACATTCTAGTATTTGCGTCTATATTCGCACACATCATGAAATGGAGTTACTTCACATCAGTTCTATGTGTGCATGATTCCAGCGTATTTCAGAACAGTAGACCATATGGCTTGTGTGTATGTCTCGGTAAAGCGCCACAAGATAGTCAAACTTACTTGTAAATGTATGATCACAAGTACCGTTTTTTTTTAAACTGTGCATTTTTCTCCAAAAGGTCACCTCACAGCCAATGATTAACTCCACTTCAAATCTGGGCGTACTCCATTTGTTGACTTGCTGTTGTGAGGACATTGGGGTAAACCCGCTCGCCGTGGGAATTGTGACGGGCAGAACGGAAAATCTGACAGACCATTGTTGCACGTTTTGCTATGGGTGTAAAACGCGTTTATTGGGGTGTATTAACTTGCCTCTGTTAAAGGCCGTGTGCTTAACACCACTAGGCTCTGTCTATGTATTTTTCAGCTCAGGAGTCGCCAGTTGCCGTATAGACAACTCACAAAATATCTCAAGATCAGGTTCAAAGTAATAAAACGATACACCAATTAGTAAGTTCCAAACGATCAATATTTATTATACAATTATAATAAATACGCATGCACATACTAAGGGACTAAGCTATGACTAAACTAAGCAAACAGAATACTTAACTACACAGGAACAGGCAAGGTCAGGGAGCGAGGCCTTCGTCCCGGTCTTGGTCTGCAACCTTCAGAAAGCGTGCTGGTCACTGGGGGTCTAGCGGGCTTGGTTCGCGTAGCGAGCGTCGTATTGGCACTTACGGTTTGGCGGCTGGTGGTCAACGGCTGGAGTCAGGATACACGTTGGAGTTCTTGGTCAAAGCCGGAGCACGAAACAACAGACAGGACCATGTGTGGGGTCTATTTTTATAGGGGTCCCCAATGTCCTTCCCTCTTCCTGGGCGGGCTTTACCTTTAGGTATCGATTGGATCGCTTCCAATCGATATCTTTTGAATTCCTCCAATGTGAGGGTCTTTCTCGATGGTGGGGGCGGTTTCTATAGTGGATACTTCTGGTGCCGCTCTGTCTGGACATCCACTTAAAGTATCTTATTCAAACCCAAATGTTGCCATTGTGTGTGCCTAGATCTAGACTGCCTCATTAGTATGTAAACGTTCTGCCATTATCACCTTTGGTTGCAGATCTTCCACCTGGCCAGAAACTGGTTTTGCTGCTTGCAAAATGCTAATGAGTGTTTGCAGGCTGTTTGCCTTGGCTAAACTGTTTTTCCCTACAGTCTTAGCGATTCTCCATTTTGTTTGGTTCAGTGTCCATTTTAGGTGGCTACAGTGGCTACATTCCCTCCTTGTGATCCTCACAATCAAAATATTGTGAAGGATCACCTATGTACGTTGCCTTGAGTGCATCTGGGTTGCCTTCTTTGTGTTCCCTGACCTCGGCAAGCCCCTGAGCGTCTACTCTGTCCTTAAACTATGGGAAGAAAAATTTTTTAACTGACATCTCTACTTGGCGCTATGTCAAAGGGGACATGCATTACCACAAACGGGAACCTCTACCTATCACAATTATCCTTAACTTAACTTAAACATTTCCTTACAGACTAAACCTCATCCATTCATACCACATCACATAACATTTCCTGACTCGGCAGTCGAGTTCAGGACAATATAATACAAGGGTACATTTTTTTTTATTCATTACACAGTGCTTTATTCATCATGGGGCAAAGGGGATTGATGAAACCGGAAAATAGGAGATCGAACTCCATAGACGGTTGAGGGGCAGGAACGGGAGGCTCTCCTCTTCCACTTCCTCAACCTGAGGGTCTGTACAAGTATGGCGAGGATCGGAATCACTAGCAGTGATTCAATCACGTATGACATGGAGTACCATGTCATAAATTTTGTGCACCAGGTCTGAACCTCACTGATCAGAGCTGAGCACTGGGGAGTTGCTGTAAGTGAAACATTTACGGTGGGGGTTGTGGGGGAAACGTGTCTTGCTTCCACACAAACAAATATAACATTTAAAAGCAATAAGTGGGCTTCCATCATCTTCTCTTCGTTTTCCTTCTTTTCTTCCTCCTGTATGGCCGATCCTTGCTGTGGTCCCTGTTTCGTCCTTCGAAAGCTATGGGATCAAGCACAGTATCTGTCAATACAGCTTAATATCCGTACTTGTTAGTGTATCTGTCTTTCAATTCCAATTGACCCATTAAAAATGACTGGCCAAGTCACACCCTGTGACTCCCCTCATTTTTTTTTTTTCAAAAGCGAATTTAATGAACACAATACACCTAACAACTCTCCTCCTGCGGGCCGTCTCGCAGGCGTTGCTCATTTACCATCCGAATGTTCCTGGATGTAAATAGCATGTGGGATGGCGGCCTAAGGGCTGTCTAACGAAAAATGAAAACAAATTGGAAATGAAAGGTCGAATGGGTTGCGTATGGGCCGCTACGGGTACGATTTGAATGGGATCCCCGGGTAGGGCGTGCTGTGCCATACCTGAGCTTGGCTGACCAAAGTGGGTTATCAGACAGGGCGGGTCCTCAGTGCCGTTTGTCCACTGCCTGAGTAACCTGGAGTAAACGGGCAAGAATGTGTTTATCATGGATTTGCAGCCTCTATTCGCCGAATAGAGGGGCACCTAAAAACAATGGAGGAGCCAAGATGCTCCTTCATCTGAAAACAGGGAACAAGTCGTGAACCGTGTCGGTTCACCAGAGGATACAACTGAAGTTCTCAGAGGTATCTGCAGACAAACTAACGTGCGTGCGAGGTGGTCGCAATCCTTACAACTGAAAAGATCTCTAATCAAACGGTTGGTTTGCGAACCGAAGTTCTCAAAGGTATTTGCGGACAAGCTAACGGGTGTGTGAGGTGGTCACAATCTTTTCAGCTGAAAATATCTGTAATCAATCTCTTAACATATTAACAGACAAACATAAACTGACAAACAAACATGCGTGCAGGTTCCATCAGAAAGGACATCGCTTCCCTCAAGCGGTTCCTATTTTACATCATCTGGACACCTCACTTTTCCTCTGTCTCTGTGAACAGGGTCACAAAGGGGTTGCCGTATCGGGATTCAGACACTGTGTCGTCCTGCTCTCCCGGATCCCACACCCTTGTGTGGATCAGGCATGATATCTTTGAATTGTGTGACCGGGGGTCACTTTCGTCATTGCGGACAAGTCGGTACGAATTGTCCCTGTGCCAGAGTGTTGGGTCCAAAAGTGAATGGGTATTGTCGGGGTCGTCGGGGTCGGGTGGTGGGTCTGGGTTTTTAATGTAAGTGACTTCCATGGGGTCACTGTAGTCGGGGTCATAGTCGCTGCTATGTGGGCTGTAGTGTGGTGTGCTGTGGTTGTCCTCAGAGTCAGTGTCTGTCTCGCTGTCTCTGCCGCGGCAGCTTGTGGGCGTTTCGGGGCGTGGTCAGTCATGGTCAGTGGGCGGAGTCGTGGGCGAGTCCGATGAAGAACTGGTCTGTGAGGGGGATGGTGGAAACGTGTCTCTAGTGGGTGGGGTGAGGTGTTCTGCTGCGTCTAGCAGGACATGGTGTGCATGGTTGGCCTGTGTTCCATATGCCTTTAACTGGTTGATATGGAACCACGCGGTCTTACCATTAGGATATTTTATCCTATAAACTGAGGGGCTAATTTTATCCGAAATTGAGTATGGTCCGGAATATTTTGGTGCCAAAAAACTGCTGGGGTTGTATACAGATAGCATTACCTGTTGCCCAACCTGAAATTCTGTGGGGTGAACGGTCTTATTAAAGAATGCTGTGCTTTGTCTACGGCGTTTCCCTAGCTGAACTGCGGCTGCAATCTGTGCAGACCTCACAGTCTCAACCAGGTCTTTAACCGCCTTTTCGTGTGTGAGGGCCGTCACTTCGGGGCTAGTCATGTCCAGTCCTAAAAGGAATTCTGTACCTTTCATAGGGCGTCCGGTCATGAGTGTGTGTGGTGTGTATCCTGTGGAAGTTGAAACTGTATTTCTGATGAACATGAGTGCAAATGGGAGCACTGAATCCCATGTGGAGTTGTTCTCTTGAACCATTTTTCGAAGCGTAGATTTTAGGGTCCGATTCATGCGCTCTACAATCCCGCTGGACTGTGGGTGATACGCAATATGAAAATTTTGTTTTATGCCAAATATTGTCAGGACGTTCTTCATGACCCGTCCTGTGAAGTGAGATCCCTGGTCCGAATCAATGCTACGGGGTAAACCCCATCTCGTGAAGATGTGGTGGGTCAGGATCTTTGCAGCTGTCTTAGCTGTATTCGTTCTAGAGGGGAATGCCTCTACCCATTTGGTAAAGGTATCGATGACCACCAGAACGTATTTATAGCCATTCCTACAAGGGGGCAATGGTCCTATAAAGTCGATCTGGAGGTTTGTCCAGGGGCCATTAACTGGTCGAGTATGCCGAAGTTGTGCCTTTGTAGAATACCTCTCCGGGTTATTCTGGGCGCAAATAAGGCAATTCTCGATGTAGTGACCTACATCTGTCCTTAGGTTAGGCCACCAACAGAGCTGCCTGAGGTGCCTCGTGGTTGCGTCGGTCCCTTGGTGCCCGTGTCCATCATGGAACAAAGCAATCATTTCATTCCTGTCCTGCTGTGGGACCACATAAAGCTGATCCTTTATGATCACACCCTCATGTGTGGTCAGTGCGTGTCTGAATTTGTCATACTGTGGCACAAAGTTGCCTTTGAAAATCTCCCTGAGATCCTCATCTTGCTTTTGTGCCTCTACTTAATCCTTAATACTGGTCTGTGAGACTTGGACTGCGCTCACAGGGGCGCTAGCTGGTGCGCTAGCTGGGGGTGTCCATAAGTGTCCTCGCCTGGAACCTGCCTTAGCCAGTGCGTCGGCTTTTACATTCCATGGGGGGGATGACCTATGGTGGCTTCTTACTTTGATAATGCCGAAGGTCCTGTCCTTCGCTTTCTCTAAAAAGTGTTGGAGTAAAGGGGCTGATGGAAGGGGTTTCCCATCTGCGGAGACAAAACCTCGTGTCCTCCACAGGGGCAGAAAATCGGTTAAACTATTGCAGACATATAAACTGTCCGAATATATGTCCGCTGGGCTGGGGAAAGACTCGGGGTGGTGCACTATATAAGCTATGGCCGCGAGCTCTGCTGCCTGCGCGCCTAAGTGTCCCGGTAACTTTAAAGCTATCTCTTCGAGAGCGCGCCCCTGCGCGTCCTCGACATAGATGCCGCATCCTGTGATACGCTCACCTTCTAAAACCGTGGATGAACCGTCTACGTATATCCTCAGTGGTCCACACGTGTCTGTGGGTTGGGGGCTTTGTTTTGGGTTCCCTATCTTCCTGGGGGGTGTCTTTGCTATAAAGGGTCCTGTGTTATGTAAGGGGGCTACAATTTCACATTCATGGGGCTGTCCTGGGTATTGGAGGTTGTCGGCTAAAAATGTGTGTGTGCGGGTCCGTTTTACTGTAATGTCCCGTCCTTGTAAAAGTAGTGTCCACCTAGCTGCCCTAATCTGGCTAACTGAACCGTCCTTCAGTCGACCGTCTAGGAGTAACTGTGTGGGGGTGTGCTCGGTCAAAATGGTGGTGGGGTTGAGTCCGGTAATGTACGAAAAATATTGCACTGCCCAGAAGACAGCAAGGAGGTGCCTCTCGCAGGCTGAAAATCCTTGTTCAACTGGGTCTAACAGTCGGGAGGCATAAGCCACTGGTCTTAGCTGCTCGTGCCGTTCCTGAAGTAACACGGCCGAGAGGGTCAGATCTGTGCTCGCTACCTCTATTGCATAGGGGGAAAGTTAGTCTGGGACTTGTAGCGCGGGTGCTGCGCTAAGGGCTTTCTTTAACTCTTCCACAGCCTCTGTATGCTGCGGAAGCCATTCCCAGGGGGCTCCTTTCTTAAGGAGGTCTGAGAGTGGGGCGGCTTTTGTCGCGAATCCGTCGATGTGGTTCCGACAATAACCAACCAGTCCTAAGAACGACCGGAGGGCTGAAACATTCTGGGGAAGGGGCAATTTGACAATCGAATCAATTCTTTTGAATTCGATCTCGCGTTTGCCGTGTGTGATGACTGTTCCCAAATACATCACTTTACTTTCCAAAATCTGGGCCTTTCTTGGGTTAACTTTACATCCAATCTCGGTTAAAAGTTCCAGGAGTTCGGCCAGAAGCGTAATGTGCTCTGCCTTTGTGTCTGTCTGCAGTAGTAGGTCGTCCACATACTGTACCAGACATTCGGGGCGGGAAAATTTCTCTAAACCATTCGCCAGCTGTCGGTGGAAAATGGAGGGGGAATTGTGGAATCCTTGTGGAAGGCATGTCCACGTATACTGTTGTGTTTTAAAAGTGAAGGCAAATTTGTACTGGCACGCCTTTGCCAATGGGATTGACCAGAAGCCATTGCTAATGTCCAAAACCGTGAAATATTTGGAGTTGAGTCCCTGCTTGAGCATGGTCTCGGGACTTGTTGCTACCGTGGGGGCTACTGCTGGGGTTACTTTATTGAGTTCCCGATAATCAATGGTCAGACGCCATGATCCGTCGGGCTTTCTCACTGGCCAAATAGGGCCATTATTGGTCGAGGCTACTGTTCTTAGCACACCTTGCTCCAATAAGCTACCTATCACTTTCTCTATTTCTCCCTCTGCTTCTAGGGGAAATCTATATTGTTTTTGTGGTCTGGGGTCAGGTCCGGTAACGTGAATTTGTCCAGTCATTCTGCCACAGTCATGCCGGTGACTGGCAAATGCTGTCCTATGTTTGTTGAGTACTGCCTTAACTTGTCTGTCCGTGTTTAGTGTAGTCGGGTCAAATGAATATTCTCATACTGCACTAATCCTGTTAGCGTACTCTCCTACTGTGAGAGTAGCGGGTGCTCTGTCCGATCTTGCCATTCGCCAGACACATTGGTTCACTGGGTCGAACGACAGGCTATGGGCGTTCATAAAATCTATCCCTAGGATGTGTTCTGCTGTCCGGGGAAGATTTACTAGAACAACGGGGTGTTTGGTGGAAATGTTCCCTAGCTGGATTGCTACGGGTGCTGTAATGTGTCCCTGCTGCGAGTGTCCTGTGAACCCGCTAAGTGTGATGGTGGAGGTGGTCGGCCACGTGTCTGTGTGTGCCGTGGTGGTGGAGTTAATTGTGGTGCGGGAGCCTCCTGTGTCCCAAAGTAACTCTATGGGCTTCCCTCTTAACTTTGCCGTGACTACCGGTCTTCCTGATGGATCCCATAGTGTGTCACAGACCCAAGTGGGGGAGCCCGAACACCGTCAGTCCGTTCCGTCCACATTGGTCTGTCCTGACTGGATCCCTATACTATGGATCGGTTTTGTTTTATTCCGGTTCAGAGTGCCTGTCTGCTGGCCTCTCTGTGATCTCTGGGGTCCATTACATTCCTTAGCCCAATGTCCTAAATGTCCACAGTTGTAGCATTCCTGCGACTTCTGTGGAGGGCTGCTCTTTCCTTCATTCACCCACGCGGGTTTTTGGTGCTCTCTCACTGCCTGTATGTCTGCTGCAGCCTGAGCTTCTTCTGGGGATTTCACTTTACCTCTGCCCTGAACTGATTGCTCCCAAGCGCGGGACAATCTTTTCAGGACCCACTTCTCATTATGGGCCTCCTCTGAGGGGTCATAGCTGTTGCAAGCGCTCTGTCCTGCTTCTGTTGCATGGGAAATTATGGTGCGCGTCCATTTAACCATATTTTCACGGTTCAAATGGGCTCTATTTAAATCGCCAAATACTGCGTTAAAATGGATCCACAGCCTTCCGGCGAATGCTGTGGGGTGCTCGGATTTCTTCTGCCGGCACTTATTAAGTCCTTCTACGGGGTCACCTCGATTATACCCTATGGCATCTAAAATGGAGGTGTGCATTTCCTCTAGGGTGCCTCCGCCAACATTCTGTGGGTCGGGGAGGGCTGCTACAACCGATGGGTCTAAACTCAGAACTGTGAGTTTAACCTGCTCTCTCTCGTCCAGGCCGTACATGGTAGCCTGTTGCTTTACCTTTGCGAAAAACTGGTGGGGGTCTGCGGTGGGGAGAAACGGAGTGATCTTCTCACACGCGTCCCTTAGTTGGGTTACAGTTAAGGGGGTGGTGTAAGTTATATCGGGTGCGCCTTCTATGGTCGCTTTTCTCTGGGTGGTGACTGGATTCATTGGAATGGTAAGGAGCTGATCTGTGGGGGGTTGGGGTGCTTGCCTCTTCTGCTGCGCTGCTGGCGCACATGTTCCCTGAACATAACGCTGCGCTGTCTCACTTAACTCTTTCCAGTCTGGGGCATTCTCCTCATCTAACTGGGTTCCAAAGGTGCTTTGAAACCCATTTTGCACCGAAAGCAGCGATTGCAGCTCTGCAATCTGCTTCCTGCATTTCGCGTGATCTACTGTACTTTGCCTTTGTTCTGTGGTGGCAGCATGGAGTGCTCTCAAAGCTGCTTTAAGGTCAGAGCATTGCCTCTGCAAAGCCTCTACCTGCTTCTCTGAGTCTTCTCTTATCAGGACGGCACGTTGCACGTCCTGATAGGCCTTTTTGTACTGGGTCTGGGAACTGCTGAGATGGGCTAGACAAGACTGATGTGCCCTCTTGGCATCATCCACCTCTCTACCTTTCTCTGCCAACTTCCCTCTAAGTTCCATATTTTCCTTCTCGATGTCCCTGACATCCACTTTACTCATTCTATTCCTTTCCTCTAATTCTGCCCGGAGCGTCTGAACGACCTCCTCTGTGCCTCGCAATTGTGCCAAACAGGACACAATCGCCATCGGCTTACGTGCTTTACTCATGTTTTTCTTGTGAATTTGAGAGAGGTTCTCCCACCAAGTATGTCCTATACTTCCGGGACCTGTCTCCTCATTCAAACAAAACTCTTTCCAAAGGGGCCATCCCTTTCCTTGCAGATATTTGCGGAGTTCCAGCTCCCACATGGGACACTGACCTACTCGGCTACTGCTGCTGGTCGCTGCGACCACAAACCGTTCTGGGTTCATGAGGCGTTCCATTGCCTGCATGACCATTTTTCTCTGACTCACTTTTAAATTTAGGAACAGGGGGTGTTGAGGTTATGTCTCACGAAACGGGTAAGGCTTACGCTATGTTCCGTTCACAAAACTACCGAAAGTTTGTCGCAACAAAAATGCTTTCAGGTTTTCCTTACAACCCTGTTAGTACGCATGCACTAAACACACTTCCGAATTACGCTTATTGCTTTGAACACCTTGAATATTTGTGATTTCTTTCCGTTTTCTTTACCAGATTTCCAATTCAAATTTCAGGGTCCTCGACGGAGTGGGGGTACCACTTATAACCGTGTCCCGTCAGGATGTCGCCACTAAATGTTGCACGTTTTGCTATGGGTGTAAAACGCGTTTATTGGGGTGTATTAACTTGCCTCTGTTAAAGGCCGTGTGCTTAACACCACTAGGCTCTGTCTATGTATTTTTCAGCTCAGGAGTCGCCAGTTGCCGTATAGACAACTCACAAAATATCTCAAGGTCAGGTTCAAAGTAATAAAACGATACACCGATTAGTAAGTTCCAAACGATCAATATTTATTATACAATTATAATAAATACGCATGCACACACTAAGGGACTAAGCTATGACTAAACTAAGCAAACAGAATACTTAACTACACAGGAACAGGCAAGGTCAGGGAGCGAGGCCTTCGTCCCGGTCTTGGTCTGCAACCTTCAGAAAGCGTGCTGGTCACTGGGGGTCTAGCGGGCTTGGTTCGCGTAGCGAGCGTCGTATTGGCACTTACGGTTCGGCGGCTGGTGCTCAACGGCTGGAGTCAGGATACACGTTGGAGTTCTTGGTCAAAGCCGGAGCACGAAACAACAGACAGGACCATGTGTGGGGTCTATTTTTATAGGGGTCCCCAATGTCCTTCCCTCTTCCTGGGCGGGCTTTACCTTTAGGTATCGATTGGATCGCTTCCAATCGATATCTTTTGAATTCCTCCAATGTGAGGGTCTTTCTCGATGGTGGGGGCGGTTTCTATAGTGGATACTTCTGGTGCCGCTCTGTCTGGACATCCACTTAAAGTATCTTATTCAAACCCAAATGTTGCCATTGTGTGTGCCTAGATCTGGACTGCCTCATTAGTATGTAAACGTTCTGCCATTATCACCTTTGGTTGCAGATCTTCCACCTGGCCAGAAACTGGTTTTGCTGCTTGCAAAATGCTAATGAGTGTTTGCAGGCTGTTTGCCTTGGCTAAACTGTTTTTCCCTACAGTCTTAGCGATTCTCCATTTTGTTTGGTTCAGTGTCCATTTTAGGTGGCTACAGTGGCTACACCATTTAAAGGTCCTTTGACCTCAGGCAGGAATTTCCAATCTAGGGGCGGATCGATCCGGAAAGTTCCGCCCATTATTTTTAACAAATAGATGGTTCTGTTCCGGTTTATATTGGTGCTTTATTGGCGTTGCCATTTTCCCTCATCACAATTTTAATGCATACGAATGAAAAGAAACGTGAAAATCGAGGGTGGAATTTTCCACCCTACCAGCCGCGTATTTTGCCGCCTGCGGAGGCAGCCCACCGTTGTCAATGGGATTTTCCATTGAATGAACCCCTCACCATGGGGGAAATCCACGGCGGGAGTGCGCCGTAAAAGGGATCAGAAGACCCAGTTGGCGTGAACAACTAGAAAATTCCGCCCAGAGAATTTCCTGAGCCTTCTTTTTTTAAATAGCGTTCAGCGGTCCGTTTCAAGAAAGCCCCTCGACAACTGACACTTTAGGCAGATAATTCACAGTGCAACTAACCTCTGCCCATTTGTTCAAGAATTTCACATTCACGACCATCATATAATCCTAATTTGCAAATTAAGGGAGTCCAATACCTGCTGAAATTAGGCGCTCCAAGAACTCAAAGTCACCAAAGCCAAAATGGCATCCTTTTAAAAAATATATAAATGTTCATGGGATGAGGGCATTGCTGGAAAGGCGGGAATTTTTGGCCATCCCAAATTGCCTTTGAGCAGGTAGTATGCTGGTAAACCGCCTTGAATTAAGCAGCTTGCCGGGCCATTTGAGTTGAAATTAAGAGGCGACTACAGTGGTGTGTTTCTGGAATCACGTGTAGGCCAGACTAGGTAAGAACAGGAGATTTCCTCTCCTCGAGGGCATTCGCGAAGCTGATGGTTTTTTATAACAATCCAGCAGTTTTGTAATCATTGTTAATGGGATAAGCATCCTGGTCCAATCACATTACCATTATGCTATAACTTCAGTGCGGCACATCACAACCAAAAATCTGGAGGTCTAATAAAGACTTCCAGGCCAGAAAGATTCTTGCTCGTGAGTTGAACTTCTACCTCCTTATGTTAACAACATTTGACTTGCTGAGAATCAATTTGCCTGTTCCTTCGACCTCAATTTCATTTGTCACTTATAGTTGCTTACTATCAGAGAATACAGCAAAATATAGATAGATTGGAGAGTTGGGCAGAGAAATGGCAGATGGAGTTCAATCCAGGCAAATGCGACATGATGCATTTTGGAAGATCTAACTCAAGAGCGGACTATACGGTCAATGGAAGAGTCCTGGGGAAAATTGATGCACAGAGAGATCTGGGAGTTCAGGTCCATTGTACCCTGAAGGTGGCAATGCAGGTCGATAGAGTGGTCAAGAAGGATACAGCATGCTTGCCTTCATCGGACGGGGTATTGAGTACAAGAGTCGGCAGGTCATGTTACAGTTGTATCGGACTTTGGTTCGGCCACATTTGGAATACTGCGTGCAGTTCTGGTCGCCACATTACCAGGAGGGTGTGGATGCTTTCGAGAGGATGCAGAGGAGGTTCACCAGGATGTTGCCTGGTATGGACGGTGCTAGCTATGAAGAAAGGTTGAGTAGATTAGGATTGTTTTCATTGGAAAGACGGAGGTTGAGGGGAGGCCTGATTGAGGTCTACAAAATTCTGAGAGGTATGGACAGGGTGGATAGCAACAAGCTTTTTCCAAGAGTGGGGGTGTCAATTATAAGGGTCACGATTTCAAGATGAGAGGGGAAAAGTTTAAGGGAGATGTGCGTGGAAAGTTTTTTACGCAGAGGGTGGTTGGTGCCTGGAACGCTTTGCCAGCCGAGGTGGTAGAGGCGGGCACGATAGCATCATTTAAGATGCATCTGGACAGATATATGAACAGGCGGGGAACAGAGGGAAGTAGACCTTGGAAAATAGGCAACAGGTTTAGATAAAGGATCTGGATCGTTGCAGGCTGGGAGGGCCCAAGGGCCTGTTCCTGTGCTGTAATTTTCTTTGTTCTTTGTACTTCAAACACGTACTGGTCCAAAGTCCTTTTGGATTCAGCCTCAAGGTTTTAAAAGCATTCAAGGAATGCGGCGCCTCAGGTGGGGGTCCAAGTAGGAAGGCAGGAGGCCAATATTACCGCTGATGCTTGCAAATGCGAAGACTGTGACACAAAATCTGACGTTCCTGTGTCATTGCCCAACATTAATCATATTAATGTTTTTTTTTTAAATTAAGAAGTCAAAAATGAGTGATGCAAATGTTGAAATCGTGCAAATTACCAATAGCGCAAATACCTACCAATTAGAAAAATCAAATGCTGTATCATACTGGGGACTCTGCCTGAGTAAACAGGAGAATAGAGGGAGAACAAATTTTTGATCTTCACTGGAAACACTTTGCCTTGTAGATTTCTAGCGAACAGTCCCCATGTACATTTTCCCTTCAAAAATGTTATCCTTACTGTTGAATATTAATGTGCTGTACTACATACAGACTAGGATTTATATGAGTAAAGTGCAAATCTGTCTACACAGGCTTCGGAGCATTTAGTTCAGATGGAAGGCAGTAGATCTCAGCCGCATGGCTGAATTAAATTGACTGAGCTGTACTGAACTTTTTGTTCAACTGTACATTTCCAATCCAACTTATTTAGCTTTGAGATTGCTGGCAGCCATTGGCAGTGTCGGCATTCTTGCAAAGCAACAAAAACATATGGCATGACAGATTGCAACTAGAATAATTAACCAGTCCTTTATTCTGGAGGCTGATTAACAGAGCATGGCCTGCTTATACTCTTCGAAGTTCGATGTCTGTTGTTAATCTGGCCACTTCTGTCTTATTCTTCTAATGGTGCACACCTTTACCATCTTCCCAGAACCGATGTACCAGGAAGAATAATAGCTAATTCTCAAAGAATGGCCACCTATAATTCCATCCAGTGCAAGTCCATCAATAATACAATTTCCATGGATTCCAGCCCTATTTTGGACAGCTCTTATTTTTAACTCGCAATATTCAGAGATTAGGGGCGTAATTCAACGGGAAAGAAAGAGTCCACTTTTGGCCACGATTAGTGGGGTGTTTTTCAGTGGCTGTAGTGTCGAGAAACACCCCACATTCAACGGCACTTTGTCATTTTTTTGGCCTCAGCCAGGAACGTCCCATCGAGGCCGCACTTATATCATTTGCTGCACCGACGAGCTCAGCTTGCCAGTGAAGGAAGAACACCTACAGATTGAGGTGGCATTTTTAAATGCAGCCCTTTTCTTTCAACCATCCCCCCCCCTGCAGTGCCTCAACCAGGACCTCTGAACCTCCCCCCGCCACCCCACAGAGACAGCAGTGGTTTGAGAAGGCAGATCACCACCAACGTTTGAAAGACAATTAAGGATGGGCATTAGATTCTGGCCCAGCCAGTCACATCAACATCCCGTCCAAAGGTGCGCAGGTTAGGTGGACTGGCCATGTGAAATTGCCCGTTAGTGTCAAAAGAAGGCAGCATGGTGGCACAGTAGTTGGCACTGCTGCCTCACAGTACCCGGGACCCAGGTTAGATTCAAACTTTGGGTGACTGTGTGGAGTTTGTACATCTCCCCGGGTCTACATGGGTTTCCTCTGGGAGCACAGGTTTCCTCCCACAGTCCAAAGATGTGCAGGTTAGGTGGATTGGCCATGCTAAATTGCTCCTTAGTGTCCAAAGGATAGGTGGGGATAGGACCAGGTTGGGCCTAGGTACGGTGCTCTATCAGAGGATCGGTGCAGACCCAATGGGCCATATGACCTTCTTCTGCACTGTAGGGATTCTATGATTCCATGTGCAGGTTAGGTAGATTGACCATGCTAAATTGCCCCTTAGTGTCAAAAGATGTGCAGGTTAGGTGGAGTTATGGATGTCCAGTGATGGGGCGGTGTGGGCCAGGCAGAGTGCCTTTTTGGAGTGTTAGTGCAGCCTCGATGGGCCAAGTGGACTCCTCCTGCACTGTAGAAACTCTTTGGAAAAATGAATTTAAAAAAAAATTGTTGTGACATGTCACCCCACACCAACTCCAGCTTGTATAATGTAATATGGAGTCAACTTTTAAAAGCCACTTCTTTAATTTCCAGCCCCATTTTTTATGAACAGGATCTAACTTTGAAATCTTCACCACGAAATACCAGTGAGTAAATGGCAAACTATAGTCGACGAAGTCCCAGGCTGCTCAGTTAGCTGATCCAAGCTGTGGAGACGGTGGGGTGCTACAATTGGACTTGACACTTGGGAGTCGAGAGGGGAAAACCCACCCCCATTAAAAGCCAGCATGTGTGACATCAAATGAGGGTCAAAGCAGGCTTCATGTATGATGCATCAGAGGAATATGCTGCAAGATTCAAATGATTAACCTACTTTTGACTGTGGTATTGGAGAGCAGCAGAGTTGGTAGAACGATACCCTGGCAAGGCGTCAATGCCTTTGGATGTGGAGAAGAGAGGCAAAGTTTAATGAAGAAATAATAGAAAAACTCCAATTCTCAGCCCAGCCTAGTCAGCCAATTGAAGGAAAACAATTAAAGGATAGCGCTATTGTATCACATGACTGCTGATAAAAATTGAAAATGCAATTAAAATAAAACTTCAAAAGAGCTCCGGCTTAGATATGTAGAAGGATTCTTCAGAGATGAAATAAAGTGTTTTAATATATTGCTTTCGATGCAAGATAATTATGCATCAATGAAGAAAGCAATCAGGTGAAATGCATGATGTAAAACAAATCTCTTCAGGGTGATGTTAATGAGGATACACATAGCGGGAGGCCCATTCCAGGGAGCAGCTACATCCCCCCGCCCCCCCAAGGTTAATAAAATCACAAATGTTCCATTTATCAAACACTCATTAACCTTCTCAGACTTTCCTACATAATATTCCACTCATAGTTTTGCTGACAAAAATCTTAAACGGTGAACTGATTAAATATTTACCAGTCCGTAGTTCTGCCAGAACTGAAAAGCCATCAGAGAAGCCATCGACACACTATGTCCAAATTGTTGCACGAAAGTAGTTCTTTTCCTTAAACTCTTCTTGACTGGGAAGGTTTTATTATGGCTTTGGTCTTGCTTCTAGATTCTTCCCTGGGATTTCACTGCAACCGGAGCAATTGTGCTAATATGTGTCAAATTGATTTACAATTTGCTTAAATGCCATCGCATTATTCCAGGTGTCACAACAGCCCTGTTTTACAAGAGGGTTACTTGGCAAGCTGTTTCTTTAATTACATCACCTTCCCACCTTACTTTCTTGATCTAATCTTTTCTTAATAATATCATATGACTTTTTGTCTCGTCCTCCCCTGACCTTGTCTACCGCTTGATCACATCGTTCATTTGATTCTCTGTGTCTCTCAGACAAGCTTTTCTCAAGTTTCAGCAGGTTTTAAGCCCCATCCCCATTTGCCAACCTCCCTTTCAGTACCATATTTACCCCGAGTCTCTGAACAGTCGTGTTTATACGAGGAGGAGGGTAACAGACATCTACAGATGCTGAAAGATGTCCTCGTACGAACGGGATACGGCGCTCGACTCAGCGATTGACAGTTCCAATGCGCCGCAGCAAAAAACCAAACCAACCTCTTCAGAAGACAAACACGGGACACAACCGATAGAGTACCCTTCGTTGTCCAGTACTTTCCCGGAGCGGAGAAACTACGACATCTTCTTTGCAGCCTTCAACATGTCATTGATGAAGACGAACATCTTGCCATGGTCATCCCCACTACTTGCCTTCAAACAACCGCGCAACCTCAAACAGACCATTGTTCGCAGCAAACTACCCAGCCTTCAGAACAGTGACCATGACACCACACAACCCTGCCATGGCATTCAGGCTGTGATCTTTGGGTAAGCGTTCTCCAAGGCAGCCTTCTGGACGCACGACAACGCAGAATCGCCGAGCATAAACTTATAGTCAAGTTCCGCACACGTGAGTACGGCCTCAACCAGGACCTTGGATTCATGTCGGATTACATTAACCTCCCACCATCTGGCCTGGTCTTTCAAAATCCTACCAACTGTCCTGGCTTGAGACAATTCACACCTCTTTAACCTGTGATTGTCCCTCTCTCCAGTTGCTCCGTCTGGACCTGTAAAGACTTAATTACCTGCAAAGACTCGCATTCAAAGTATTGTCTTGCATCATTGTTTTGTCTATATATATGTTTCTGGAACCCACCTCTTCATTCACCTGAGGAAGGGGCAGTGCTCCGAAAGCTAGTGATTCAAAACAAACCTGTTGGACTTTAACTGTAAGACTTCTTATTGTGTTTATATCGGGCATTGATTAATTGAACCAATATTGAGCTAATTTAACAATGAGGAAAATAAGTTATCAATAATAAGGGCATGATCTAATGGGCATGTTGCGTCGGGGGGCAATCCGCTCGAGCTGATTAGATCGCAATTGAGGCCAAAATCGGGAACAACACCAAACGCTGATCAGTTGCCGATCTAAGCAGCCCGCTCCCATTGGCAAGATCCAGATCCCTCCGTGACGTGGCGACAAACCGATAATCACCAATTAGGGCCGATCTCCATCCGATTAACGGGAAGGACCCCCTATCTAACAGCCTCCCGATATCTAATCGGCTCCCCAGCGAGCGGTCACACGGACGCCTTTTAGCGCACCGATTTAAAAATGTTAAACTAGCGCAATGGCAGCTGTCGTATCGGAGGAGGTGAGTAGCCATCTTGGAAATTGGGCAATCAGCCCAGGGCACCGGTACTGCTGCCCCAGTGCTCAGTGGGAGGAGGAGGGGGGGGGGGGGGGGACTGGCTGGGGGTATCGGCCGCCATCAGTGGGGGCACCTGCGCTGGATTCGAGGAGCGAGGGGCTCAGCACCCACCCTGGATCATGTATTCCCATACCAGGCGCATCGTCGGCTGCTGTCTGTCCGTCCCACCGAACACCCCAGGACAAAGTTCCTATGGCGATATGGTGCAGATTACTTTAACTCCCACTGACCGTGGTGGCCACTGGCTGCAAAGCTGAAGGTATCGCTTGTAGGGAATTGGCAATGTTAGCAATGTGAGCATCTCACAGCTCACAAGTGAATTCCCATGGGCAATGTGCCATGTCTCAGACCAGTGTTGTTGCCAAGTGCCCCGATCAGACTGTGAGTCGTTGACTATTTGCCTGAACACTGGAGGCATCAACACCACAGAGGCAGCAGCCAACAATCAAACACCCAAGAGCTGGGTCTCCGCACTGGGGATATCGACACGACCAGAGGCTGGGAATGTGGATCAGGGAGGAAACCTGCGCCTCGTCCAAGTAATGTAACCGGCGAGAGTCTGGGGTCTGGGGTCCAGTGCAGTTCCGATGCCTTGACCGCCCTGGTAGTGCCCTGCAGAACACCCCCTGGAGGGTCCCACAGCAGTGGGACAACGTGCTGGAGGTGGAGGCGGAGGAAAATGCGGCCTCGTCAGAGGAGGACAAGGAGGAGCCAGACCAGGAGGGGCTGGAGGACGATCCCAGGGAGGCTCCATGGGAACAGTTGAAGAATGGAGGATGGTCAGTGGGAGCAAGGGCCTGGCATGCATGGAGGGCCGGCTTCTCATCGGACGTGGACTTATCCGTCATCTCACCCCCTCTTCCTTTCCACTGCCCCCACCACCCGTACCCCCTCTCCCCACCTGATTCTGCACCATTCCCCAACCAATCTCCATCCACCCACCCCATTTGTACCCAACCTCCAATCCCCACCCCCAGCAGCACCCTGCTCAACCAGTCTGTGTTACATCACTCCAGAGTGCTGGGCCTGTGTCGGCACTGTTAGCGGATCAGTTGATCCATACACAAGGCAGGAGGGTGATGATAACCCGCTGTGAACTGAGCTCTGGTGCACCTCAATCTATGGCACAGTCTGACTCCAGTCTGTTTGCGCCATCACACCTCACACCCATCACGTGGTATGCCTCGGCAGGGAAGGGGGTGTGGCTGGTCTGAGACCATCGTGCCCAGAAGCCGGGGGAGGTCAGAGGGCAACTGGGCCTCTGCCGTTCTGTCTAGGTGTGGCCCCGGGATGCATATCAGAGGTGGAAGTAGTCTGCTTGTGACATTTAATAGCCCTGGCGGGCATTGTCTGGGGGGGCCTGGGGCCGGAGGGCTCCGGCCAACCTGCCGGTGACACATGCCTTGCCAGGCCACCCTGTTCTGCCCGCTGCCCCAGAGGCACACCATTGTCAGGAGAGGGGTCTCGGGTGGGCTGGTGACCCCCGTTGCCTCTGCGCGGCCTCGGCAAGGTCCACCTGAGACTGGGACATATTCTTCAGCAACTGGACAACCCGAATGGGCTGGCACCATCAGGGCTGGCACCATCAGGGCTGGCACCATCAGATAAAGGATCTGCAGGAGAATGGACATGTGGTCAGTGGGAGGGAAGGATGATTATGTCCGGCATGAACAACTCACGTGTGGCAGATTGTCTGGTTGGAGGCCTGTAGATACACACCTCTGGAGCACAGGTCAAGCTTGCCGTCGCTGACCGTTCTGTCCTCAGCCACCCCCACGATCTCCAGGGCCCGTTCGTCATAGTGGGTGAGGACTCTGATGTCTAGCACCCCGCCGCCCATCTGGGTCCTTTCCGGTCTGTCTAGGGCAACGTGTCTTGCGGGGACAGAGAGGGGGCATTGTGTGCCGCATGCTTCATGCATTGCTGGGGGGGTGGAGGGGGTCATGGCTGGTACTGGGTGGAGTGTGCTGGTGGGTGCCAGGGTGTGTTGGGGCACAGGTGTAGCATTCTGTTGGAGGGTGCGATGCCAACCACAGGGTCATCGGTGGGGGGGGGGGGGCAACTCGGGGTGGCAAGTGAGACTGGTGCCAGGGGCTGTTTCTAACTTACCCGTGCAGCCTGATGGAGGTCATTGAGCTTCTTGCGACACTGGGTGGCAGTCCGCCTGGTGTCACTTCCTGCACTGACGGCTGCTGCCATTGCATCCCAGGTGACACTGGCTGCCCTGTGGCTGACTCTCTGACCCCCTCGGGAGAATAGGGCATGCGTCTGGACTCCACCGCGTCCAACAGTCTGGCCAGGATGGCATCTCCGAATCGTGGAGCAGGTCTGCCTGGTGGCATGGCTGCATGTTGTCTGGGGTTTTCTCTGCAGGATGGGTATAACTGCTGCTCTCCCTCGTTAGCGGGGAGCTGCGGGCGGGGACCATGGCGAATCAGGTGGTGGGACAGACTTTCCCCACGTGAAGCCCGTGGTGCATCATTACCAGCCCTAATTGCCGTTAGATACCGGTAGCAGTCTCGACGGGTCGGCCATGAGGAAGCACCCGTTATTCTCGCTCACTACCACACTTGAAAAATGATAAATGAAATGAAAATCGCTTATTGTCACAAGTAGGCTTCATAAGAAGTTACTGCGAAAAGCCCCTAGTCGCCACATTCCGGCACCTGTTCGGGGAGGCTGGTACCTAGAATCGTTTCTGTAGGATCGCGCCCTAGGTATTGGACTTATTAACATCCCCCTTTACCTTACATCCATGTCACCAATGTCAATCTCTCCTTTGCTCCAATCCTGTCCTTCTATTCTGTCCCACCTCCTCCCCCTGTGTCTCCAATTATATATAAATCTTTACATTCCGTTTTTAAAAACTTCTTCCAATAAAGGGGTAATTTAGTGTGGCCAATCTACCTACCCTGCACATCTTTTGGTTATGGGGGTGAGACCCATGCAGACACGGGGAGAATGTGCAAACTCCGCACGGACAGTGACCCGGGGCCAGGATCGAACCCAGGTCCTCGGCGCCGTGATGTAGCAGTGCTAACCACGCAGGTTGTGGTTGCCACCCCCAGGTGCCCCCCCTCCCCCCGCCGATGGCCTTGTGGAGGCCCTATAAATCTTTACATTCTTATCCATTTTCAGTTTTGTAGAGGAATCATATGGACTCAAAACATTGACTCTGTTTCTGTCTTCACAGATGTTGCCACAACATTTCCAGCATTTTCGATTTTAATTTCAGATTCCCGGCATCTGCGGCATTTTTGTTTTTATATGGTACCAAGAGCCAACTGCCACGGTTATTGGGACGTCCGACTAAAAATGGCAAGAGCAGTCCAACCTGGAAGAGTTTCGACAAAGACGCTTTTTTTTATGTCAGAAGGAGCCGATGTTTCCCTGCTGTGATCTTTCCCTCCCTCTTCCCCCAGGGGACACCCCAGTAGCCAGGCCTGCTCAGGGTGTGCTTTCCAGAAAGCAGGAATTTGCAGCACCTCCAGTTTTGAATGGAATGGAGGACCGCTCATGAATTTAAATATCCCTATTCTTCTTTGTAAACAGACATCAAACCTCATCTGCCAGACCCTGGACCACAATTAGAATCTGGACCCACTACTTGCATGGAAATCCACAAGTGTAAGAAATCCACCGTGGAAATGGACCATTCAGTCCAGCCTGTGAGTGTGGGTGTTTGCATTTCACGCGTTCAAATAATTCTCATGTATTAGAATGAAGGCTGGTAGAAGTAGCAACTTTCAAAGAGGAGAAATTGCAGGGCAATTCCTTTCTGATCACTGCTGCATAACGATCAAAGAACATTTCTCAAACAGCAATCCAGCCACCAGCAAAATAACACCAGAGAGTTCAGAGGATAAAGCTCCATTGAAAAATGTCTAATCCCACCACCCTCGATGGCTCAATCATTCATTTCAGGTCAAACGTCACAAATTCAGAGTCAAGCCAGATTACTATTTGAACAAAGGATAATATAAGGTGATGCAGTTCAGTGAAGAGGCGAGGAAATCGGGTTAAGGCAGCCAGCTTCAACTGAAGAGCCAGCATCTGCACAAGCACGTTAATCGGGCGGGTTCTTCCGCCAGACCCCCACGGCGTGTTTTACGGCAGTGGAGGCAGCAGTCCCGCCGCTGTCAACGGGTCTTCGCGTTGTCCGCATCCTCCGCCGCTGGGGAAGCCGCAGCGGCGGGGGACCGGGGGGGTCGCCGTCAGCGGGATGAACGACTGGACAATTTTGGCCAATGGGCCAAACAAACTCTATCTACGATGTGAATTCCTGAATTATTTTGCCTTTTTGCCGATTAAGCGCAATTTGCTTCCAGAGGAAGTAATTAAGCACTTCAATAAAATTACAAATAGCTTTAAAATAATACACCAAGCTGAAATAGTAAAAAAAAAACATATGCTTTTTATTTTTTTTGCAGTTATGTTAAAAAGCTTGGAAACTGATGCAAGAAGCTCCAAACGCTGAGACACGACGTGACATTTCTGGTTGTTTCCAATACATGTGAATTGACCGTTTGTTCAGTTAGCATGCATCAAAATGTCCACGTAATACTTCCTGGTTTTTCACTTGCTAAAGCTATTTTTCTCGTAAAAATTGTTTTACGTGTTCATAATAAATGTTAACCATGTAGGGGTTAAAATATAAGCATCCAAAACATGTCACTGAAATCTTTATTACAGAAAAGGTATTTCCATGTCTAAGTACGTTTTATGCTTAGATCATTAAAGAACTAATTGTCCACGCACAATTTGCGGCAATAATGAATTCATCCAAAATATGTCACAAGGCATTCAGCTTTTTGTTTCAGAGTAGGTGCCAGTTAAAAAATATTCCTGCTGCCAATTCTGTAGAATGTTATGGCAATGTCTGTTGTTACATACTTTGCATGCTTGAAACCAGAAGCATTTATTGCACTTAATTTAAGTTCAGTTGTGGCTTAGAAATTCTGAATGAGATTCTGCATTTTTCACACATTTCTAATCACGCCACAAAATTTTAATTCATGAATTACAATGACTTTAGTTCAAGGAACCAGTGTTAAATCTTTTTGCATCATTTAGTTAGACAAAAACCCAGAAATCCCCAGGAGGTATTTTGGGGATAGAAAGCCCTACCGTCTCCTGTGTTGACCACTAACCCCAATGAATATCCCCGGGGTCGATGGTTCTTACACATCTGCAGGCAGGTGCTCAGGCCACTTGTGGAACTGACATGCCGATGGCCATTTCTTTCTTTTTTTAAATTCAGTGTACCCAATTCATTTTTCCCAATTAAGGGGCTACTTGTGACAATCAGCAATTTTCATTTCATTTCATTTTAATTTAGCATGGCCAATCCACCGACCCTGTACATCTTTGGGTTGTGGGGGTGAAACCCACACAAACACGGGGAGAATGTGCAAACTCCACACCGACAGCAGTGACCCAGAGCCGGGATCAAACCTGGGACCTCGGCGCCGTGAGGCAGCAGGGCTAACCCACTGTGTCACCGTGCTGCCCTGCCGATGGGCATTTCTGCTGCTCTGATGTGGTGCCTATTTCAAGAAGGAACCCTACAACCCTTTCAGAGTCATAGAACATAGAACATAGAACAGTACAGCACAGAACAGGCCCTTCGGCCCTCAATGTTGTGCCGAGCCATGATCACCCTACTCAACCCACATATCCACCCTATACCCGTAACCCATCAACCCCCCCCCTTAACCTTACTTTTATTAGGACACTACGGGCAATTTAGCATGGCCAATCCACCTAACCCGCACATCTTTGGACTGTGGGAGGAAACCGGAGCACCCGGAGGAAACCCACGCACACAGGGGGAGGACGTGCAGACTCCACACAGACAGTGACCCAGCCGGGAATCGAACCTGGGAGCCTGGAGCTGTGAAGCATTTATGCTAACCACCATGCTACCCTGCTGCCCCAAAGCTAAAAACTTCTAAAAACTTAATAGAATGAAGTTTTTAGAATTGGCTAGATTCCCATTCGGCCAGTTTCCATAATGCAACTAAGTGATTTACATAGAATTTACAGTGCAGAAGGAGGCCATTCGGCCCATCGAGTCTGCACCGGCTCTTGGAAAGAGCACCCTACCCAAGGTTAACAACTCCACCCTATCCCCATAACCCAGTAACCCCACCCAACACAAAGGGCAATTTTGGACACTAAGGGCAATTTATCATGGCCAATCCACCTAACCTGCACATCTTTGGACTGTGGGAGAAACCGGAGCACCCGGAGGAAACACACGCACACACGGGGAGGATGTGCAGACTCCGCACAGACAGTGACCCAAGCCAGGAATCGAACCTGGGACCCTGGAGCTGTGAAGCGATTAGACGTAAACACCCCAGAATTTTTTTATAGGTGATAAAAGGGTCGCGGGTCATGATTTAGGTTAGTCCTGTCTCCACCCTACCCATGTAGATTACAGCATTTTGGGGCCCAGCACTTTCAGGGCTGCTGCATTCAAAAACAAAGCAGTAATCTGCATTAGTAATGGCAGTAATCTGCATTAGTAATGGCAGTAATCTGCATTAGTAATGTGTCGTTTTCTTGGACCCGCAGAAACATGAGTGGAATATATATTTCTAAGCTAAAAATGGAGGTTATTGTGTCAAAATGTTACCTGTGACAGGCTAACAAACGTGTCAGTGGAGTACTGGGGGAATGCAGCATTTTTGCAGTGAGATATTCAACTGATGCCCAATCTGCTAATACAGGTGAATGTTAAATACCCTCTGCCTCATTCCTGTAGACAAGCAGCTCCCCTTTAACTAACACCATCAAAGAGATTACTGATCATTCATCTCATTTGCTACATGTAGGGCCTTGCTATACACGTTGGCTCCAGTTGTTTTTATAACAACAAAGGCAGTGCTTCCAAAATAAATAATTGGCTGTAAAGGAACCCAAAAGGGTAATATAAACTACTGTACCAATGCAGAAAATTAATTGAACATGTTTGAAACTTTCACCCTGTAAATCATATTTTAAATAAATTTAGAATTCCCAATTAATTTTTTCCAATTAAGGGGAAATTTAGCGTGGCCAATCCACCTACCCTGCACATCTTTGGGTTGTGGGGGTGAAACCCACACAAACACGGGGAGAATGTGCAAACTTCACACGGACAGTGACCCAGAGGTCGGGATCGAACCTGGGACCTTGGCGTCATGAGGCAGCAGTGCTAACCGCTACACCACCGTGCTGCCCCTCACCCTGTAAATCATGCCTGCACCTATAGGCACAGCACGAGATGGCACATCAAAGTACTGATCTAGCAGCTAGCTCCCTGATGCTGACCTTCAGCTGCCCACAGCCCTGCTGACCGGACAGACGGTGCTTCCTATAGGGTTTGGGTGGGATTCAAAGCCTGAATACAGAAATGAGGCTCAGAAGTTAACATTTCTCTGGCTTCAACATAGAGTGCAGAAAGAGGCCATTCGGCCCATCGAGTCTGCACCAACCCACTTAAGCCCTCACTTCCACCCTATCCCCATAACCCAACAACCCCTCCTAGCCTTTTTGGTCACTGAGGGCAATTTATCATGGCCAATCCACCTAACCTGCACGTCATTGGACTGTGGGAGGAAACTGGAGCACCCGGAGGAAACCCACGCAGACACAGGGAGAACGTGCAGACTCCGCACAGACAGTGACCCAGCGGGGAATCAAACCTGGGACCCTGGCGCTGTGAAGTCAAAGTGCTATCCACTTGTGCCTCCATGCTGCCCATAACATGTGGGTTTGTGACTCTCCCCAGTCACACCCCCAACCCCTCCTCCACCAACTGGCACCCACCACCCTCCCAACACCAGCCAACAACTCCCAAACCTCCCCCCCCCCCCCCCCCCCCCCACCCAACACACACACACACAATCTGCACGCACCAAATTAAAACCATCACCATACGGTTACCTTCATGAAATCACCTCATTGTAAACATGTCCTACATGGAACGGGGGTAGGGCAGGTCATTGTTATTTTGGGAACTTTACCTCCCAGAGAACTGGATAGTTCAACAGTACGTTCTGGCGAGGGTGTTTTACACAGTACAAAATCCACTGTCTGTGGGAGTTGCAAGCAGTCCTCCTCATCCTGACCTTGAAAAGTGTGGTTCTCCCTGTAGTAAAGCTGATTCGAAGATGCATTTGTATCCACAGCCGTCCCATTATTCCGACTGGAGTTTAGTTCTGTTGATTCACAGTAATATAGTTGCTTCAGTCTCTGCTGCATTGCATTTAACAATCCCAGATCACGCACGTTTTGCTGTTGAAGGGAAAGCTGGCCATAATGGCAATTACTGCAAAACTCTGTACAGTCCTCACAAATTGAACAAGTACAATCCTGTACCTCTTGGTTGAATGATGATTGATAGAGGGGTACAAGATGTTTCTTTTTTAAGCCGGCTTTCACATTTCTCTCCAAAGTCGCCTTCACACAGTCGTCCTTCCATTCCTCTGTCATCTTAGGATCTTCGCTAATCTTCGTTTGAGAGTGACTGCGCCAGTCAAATGACTTCTTCAGGGAGGACTTCATTGGCTGCTTCTCATTGCGATATCTCGCCCTACACTTCACCGCTGGAAGTGCAATTCTAGTATTTCCAATTGAGCCGTTTCCCTTCTCACGCAGCGTCTGATTAAAGTCAGAAATGTACTCTTCCTCTATTTCATCTTCACTCGCCGTCAAATTAACTTTGCATTCGTCTTTATCGGAGCATTTGCTGATTGTGCTGCAACAGACTGCTGTTTCGGAGATCTTGCTAATGCAAGGCTTCCGAGATGGTTTGCTTGAACTGGTTGCTATCGAGGGGTTATATTTAGTCCGGTGAGTTTTGCTGCCCAGTTGCTTTGTTATTCTGTTCATCTTTCCTTCGGGCTTCCCACGGTTTGGAGTTCGAGGAGAAAAGTCTTGTACAACTGGACTTTGGAAAGTAATTTTCGTGACTACTTGTGTGACAGGGTCTGGATGAGCTCCTTTCTCAGCACTGGCGTTTCCCACATTTCCAACACCGTTATCGTCAAAGCACAACTTGTCAGAGCCAGTCACGCCTGTACAGTTTGTAGCCTGACTTACAGATCTGTGCTCAATCTCCATATCCAAGCTGATTCCATTTAGAACGGGCAGGCTACAGATGTGTTCCAATTCAGTCCTTCAAAATTTTAAAACAATTAATAATGAGAAATAATAATTACGACATTTAAAAAATTAGCATTTTACATCACTTCGGTGAAACATTAATTATACTGGAGAGGCAAACTTCTGGAGACATATAGGATTCTCAGGGGGCTTGACAGAGTAGATGCTGAGAGGATATTTCCTCTTGTGGGAGAGTCCAGGACCAGAGGGCATAATCTCAGAGTAAGGGGTCGCCCATTTAAAATAGAGATGAGGAGGAATTAGTTCTCTCAGAGGGAAGTGAATCTGTGGAATTCTTTACCACAGGGGACGCTGTAGGCTGGGTTGTTGAGCATGTTCAAGGCGGAGACAGACAGATTTTTAATCAGTAAGGGAATCGAGGGTTATGGGGTTAAGGTGAAAAAGTGGAGTTGAGGATTATCACATCAGATATGATCTCATGGAGTGGTGGAGCAGACTCGATGGGCTGAATGGTCTACTTCTGCTCCCATGTCTTATAGTCTATGGAGATGAATTTACAGTTTTCTTTCCCTGTGATAAATAGTTCATAAGCTCCTCTTAAATTCTACTTTGATCATCATTCCCTTCTTGTCCAATTTCACTTTGATACTTTCAGACCAAATATCTTGGATTTTCTTCCTCCTCTGAAATGAGATTAGAGCCATGATTTTAACTTGCGAAAGGGTAAATGTAAAAAAAAACAAACACCTTTTCAAAAAACACCAGCCATGGAGAATTATGTAACAGGACAGTGAGAGATTTAAACCACAGCTCACACACCATAATTTGCCATAATCGATTACACGTTTAGAGAACATCAAGGATAAACCAATAGTTACAATACCTGAACTATGGTTCCACCCTGAAGCTTTAGTATTAAAATCAGATTCCCTCAGAATTTTGATCATGTTTGGGAAGCAAGAAGTGAATGTTTCCCTCCCAATACTATTTAAGTGCCTCCCAAGTGTTGACCGTATCCATGGCGATGCTTGATGGCTCCTTACGCTTTAGAACGATGACTATAAGTTGGATAGAGGGGCATGAGGGGGTCAATTAAATGGGTGAGTGCTTAAATCAGAATGGGTATGGCACTGTTAAAATACCTGTAAATCAGAAGGGAGCGTGACGGATGAGGTTTGTGCAAAACACCGTTTTACCTGTGACAGCCACAGAGTAATAGTCACCGGGAAACAGCGTATGGAAAAGGAAAGGCCTCAGCATCAATTTATTTTCAGATCAGCCTGACAAATCTAGTGAAACTAAATTACCCTTTGAAGAAAGAAGAGCTAATGCTTTGATCGGCAACTAAATTACCACAGCCGTAAACATTTTCATAAAAATGAACTCCAAACAAAAGATTATTTAGGTACCTGGAGCTGCTGTCTGTCACGGGCTGATCACATCTTTTACTCGAGATAGACTTAAGTTTTCTTACTGAAGGAGCAGCGGAGTGTTTGGGGCAGCTGGCACCTTTTACATTTAGACCTGATCGACACACCCTAGGCCAAAACACCAACAGTAGTTTAGGAATTCTTCCATTATTTGTGCAACTCGCCCACTTTATAATAGGCTCCCAATCAGTATTGGAATCCGGGAATGATGTGCAGAGAGCTACTTTTCATTCTAAAATTGACGATTAATTTTGATCGTTTTAAAGTTGTTCACAATGAGCTGTTCCCCCTAGTTCCTCACGAACAAGCAGAATGTTCTGTCATCTGTATGAGGGAAAAGCAAATAGGAGCCATACGAACATACAGAATAGAAGAAGTAGGCCACTCGGGCCTGCCCCGCCATCATAGCTGATCTGTTTGTCTTTCGGCATGTTTTTATTCTTGGAATGTGAACAACACTGGCAAGGCTGGCGTTTATTGGTCACCCCCCATTTACCTTGAAATGTGGGCCACTGACAGCAGTTTTCTGTACCTGAGTGGCCTGCTACTTAAAGGTTAACCACATGTGGGCTGGAGTCACATTTAGACCAGGTAAAGGGCAGTAGGTGTCCTTCAATCATAGAATCCCTACAGTGCAGAAGGAGACCATTCGGCCCATCCAGTCTGCACCAACCCTCTGAAAGAGCACCTCACCTAGACCCACTCCCCCGCCCCATCCCCTCAACCTAACCTGCACGTCTTTGGACACTGAGGGGCAATTTAGCATGGCCAATCTACCTAACCTGCACGTCTTTGGACTGTGGGAGAAAACCCGGAGCACCCAGAGGAAACCCACGCAGACACGTTTAGAACGTGCAAACTCCACGGCGACAGACACCCGAGGTCGGAATCGAACCGGGGTCCCTGCCGCTGTGAGGCAGCAGCGCTAAGTGGCAGAAGTGACAGAAGTGAAAAAGTTGTTTTTTTATGACAATCCAGCAACTTTAGGTTCAGCTTTATGATCACAGCTACCGATTTTCAAAAACTGAATTCATATTCTAAAACAGGTGACTACGGGGTTTGGAATTATGAATTTCTGGATTATTCATCCAGCTTCTGATTTACCAATGAAGTCACATAACCACCAAGGGCAGGAGGTGGCACAGCGCTTAGCACTGCTGCCTCACGGCGCCGAGGAACCGGGTTCGATCCCGGCTCTGGGTCACGATCGTGTGGCGTGTGCGCATTCTCCCCGTGTTAGCGTGGGTTTCGTCTCCACAACCCAAAGGTGTGCAGGGTAAGTGGGTTGGCCACGCTAAATCGCCCCTTAATTTGAAAAATTAATTGTGTACTCTAAATTTATAAGAAACAGAAAAGTCACATAACCACGGTTACCGCAGTCTTGGGCCTAAAAAATCATTTGGTCCCATGGAGCTGCGTGATTGCCAACAGAAATGACTAATGCAGCAGTTACTCCAGTTGCATAGTAAAACATGTTGGCCTATGGCTCTGCTACATCATGGTGGTGGGAAAACTGTACCAGGAAAAAGGAACTAAACAAGCCTATTTGACTGGCTCTTTGAGAAGTTCTGATAATCAGGCAAAATCTTCTGTGCGATAAACCTTAACCTTTCATCTTGGTTTCTAAAAACTGTGCTGCATGGAAGAAGCAAAGGAATAATGTAAGTGAGGCCGATTTTCCATTAGGCCCCAGCGCAAATCCTGTTATGGCCGGAAATTCGTGTAAGAGGGCCATAGCGGGATTTGTGATGGGAGATCTCAGAATGACATCTTCCCTGTCCTCCACTGGTGACATATCAATACCACAAATTCTGACACATTTAAATATTCAATATCGGCCTAACACCAAATCTTCCGGGACTGTCAGATGTTCCCACCCAGCGGAATGACGTGACGTCGGCGGGAATCACTACTGGTCTCCAAAAATGAAGACCAAATGTGATGACCACACTGGGGGCTCTGAGACCAGTGTTGCCTCCCGTGTAGTCTGAGGACAAACAAGCCGGTTTTCAACCCGAAACTGGCACTTTGCCATTTTGGGGGGAATATTCCACCCAGAAACTGAAAGAAATGATTCAAAATGTGATAAGTATGGCGGATCGGCATTTAAACGATCCCTCTGCCTTCACTCCTGTTCAACCAGGAGGATGGTGGCTGTGGTAGTCAGTGCCAGCAGCACAGCATGGAGTTCCGGCGTCCAATGCTGCCAGAAAATGAATGACCCCATTCAACCTGCAAGGGTGAGTGACCATCTGTCTCCTCCTGGCATCTGTCCCGTCTGTCACACCAGGAACGATAACATTAATCCACTCCCCACCTCCCAACCTCCTCAGCATCTTCCTCAAATCCTCTTGGCACTCCTCAGCACTAACCTTTCCTGTTTAGGTGCAGTGCCCACACATGCCATCTGCTGTATCTGCCCCCCACCCACCACAACAGGCCAGCCACCTGGCTTACAATCTCCTCTTTGTGTCATCGCAGGAGAAGATAACCCATAAACCCATAATAAAAAGGAGGTTCCGCAGCTGGGAAGCGCTAGCTTACCCCTCCCGATGCCCAGCCCTCAACAGTCAACCCTTGACGATTAAGGATCCATCACTGACCCAGACAAGGACAGTGAAGCGTCTGTGGTTGATGGATGTACAATGATGCCCAATTGGATGGACGAGAATGACGCGCAGGAATGTGAGAGGGCACAGGTACTTTCTGAGGCAAACAAAGGCCAGGCCAATAGGCAGCACGGATACTCAGACTTGCAATTCTCTTAATCTTATTGTTGTCATGCCGCAGTACTCAATGCACCTAGGCAGTCGATGCATGACGTACGACTTAAAACCCATCGGAGAAGCAAATATTCCATCTGTCTCGCCTTCTCTCTCTGAGCGACATGCAGCCAGCCTCTTGGGTTGGCAGCTTCCATTCTTTAGACTCCCTTCCACCCAGATCTGGAGCCCTGATTCCCCCAGGCCATTGGCAGCAACATTTGGGAGATTGCGCTCAGCTCTCTGCCGTTCATGTGGAGAACAACAGTGACTGCGAGAAGGTCCTCATTGAGGAACCCTTGCACTATAATTTCTGAGTGGGCACACCTACTGAGAACCACACAAATGATACGCCCACACTGCTCAAACCCCGATCTTCTGATCCAGAGGTACGGACGCTACCACTGAGCCACAAGGCCAGCGTGAGCATCGTTCTCAAGCCTGATTCTCAGACTCATTCAAATGGAAATTTAGTCCAAATGGAGCTTCAAATCACCTGGTATTTCCTGTTTCTGAAAAATAAGTTGCAGAAGATCGGTGCTGATTAACACCAGGTTTTCTCACAAACCCCTTTGACCATTTTGTACTTGCAACAGAGTCCGATGAGCTATTTACACTCTTCACACTTTTTATGCTTTTCACGCTTTTGATGTCATCATCGTCCACTGTGTAACCATGTTCGATCTGGAACTTGCGTCCCACCTTTAGTCCTACCTTGTTTACATGAAAAAAACAAAGAAATAAGACATTCCGAATCTGTGATGCACCATAACTCTGCAATAGGAGGAGTCGTAACAAAATCATAAAGAATACAAATGACTTGGCCCAGAAAAAATCTGGCAATATTTCCAGGACAGCTACATCTGAAGTGTAGAAGAACAAGAGTTAATTGCGATGTAATATTCCGCAGGGATTTGACATTGAGAAGTGGTTTCCTCTGAATGGAGAATGCAGTGCGAAAAGTCAAAGTGGTGACACACTCAGACATTGGTGGGGTGGGGAGGGGCGATTCTCCGGTCATGATGCGCCCGGCACAAATCGGGCTACGTCGAGAGATTTGCGGGAGAGCCCCGAAACAGGACTTGCACAAGGCGGCGAATCATAGAATTTACAGTGCAGAAGGAGGCCATTTGGCCCATCGGGTCTGCACCAGCTCTTGGAAAGAGCACCCTACCCACGGTCAACACCTCCACCGTATCCCCATAACCCAGTAACCCCACCCAACACTAAGGGCAATTTTGGACACTAAAGGCAATTTATCATGGCCAATCCACCTAACCTGCACATCTTTGGACTGTGGGAGGAAACCGGGGCAACCGGAGGAAATCCACGCACACACGAGGAGGATGTGCAGACTCCGCACAGACAGTGACCCAAGCCGGAATCGAACCTGGGACCCTGGAGTTGTGAAGCAATTGTGCTATCCACAATGCTATTGTGCTGCCAACGGACAGTACAGGATGCTCCCGACTGGCTGCAGGTCGTGTACTCTGCTTCATGCCCTCGCTGGGCGTAAACCAGATTAGCATATTTGATTCATAATTTAAATATTCTCGCACGGTTTGAAGCCGGATTCTCCTGGAGCCCGGGATCCCTTGCCTGCCGGCACAGCGCGGAGCCGGTGGGAGTCACTACTGGTCTCCATCACCACAGACCAGATGTGACGCTCACACTGGGGAGCTCTGAGGACATTGTGGCCCTCGTGTAGTTGGAAACATGGCAGTGACATGGCACTGTACAAGGCCTGGGGCCCAGAAAGGGAGCCTGGAAGAGACGGGGGCCTGAAATAGTGATCTGAAAGGGGGGTGGCATGAAGTGGGGGGGGGGGGGGGGGGGGGGAGTGTGGGCGCATGAGGGGATGGGGAGCATGGGGGTGGGGTTTTTAGGTGACCTCATAGCAGAGTATCGCTCACATGGAATCCTAGAATCCCTACAGTGCAGAAGGAGGCCATTCGACCCATTGAGTGCAGCAACTCTATCCCAACAACCCTAACGAACACATCCCTGGACACGAAGGGCAATTTAGAATGGGCAATTCACCTAATCTGCACATCTTTGGACTCTGGGAATAAACCAGCGCACCCGGAGGAAACCCACACACACACACACGGGGAGGATGCGCAAACTCCGCACCGTCACCCAACCCCAGAATTGAACCCGGGTCCCTGGTGCCGTGAAGCAGCAAAGCTAACCATTGAGCCACCGTGTCGCCCCACCTGGGGGAAGGTCTGCTCGTATCGACGTTTGGGGAGGAGGGGGCCTGAAGGGTGACCCATTGGGAGGGACCCAATGTCAGCAATCATGGGGGGATGGGGGAGAGTGAGTTGATGCCGGTGAAGATGGTGGTGGGAGGGGCACTGAAGCCGGTGATGTGAGTGGAAACTGAGCCCTTTACTGTCACTTTGAGATCAGGATGCCCCCCGATCTCTGTGAAGTCGGGCTTTTTGGCATGTTTGGGCCCCGCCCCTCTCAATGCCGGTGCAAAACACATCGCTGCAAAAAATTTCTAAGTGGGGGTGGATTGCGATCCAGACAGTGCCGACCCACCCACCAGGAATTGCACTGCATTCCTCGCTGGAGACCACATTTAGAGTTTTTGGGGGGAGAATTACGCCCTGGTATTTTTTTTTTTAATTTTCCAATTAAGGGGCAACTTAGCATTGCCAATCCACCTACCCTGCACATCTTTGGGTTGTGGGGGTGAGACCCACGCAGACAGGGGGAGAATGTGCAAACGCCACACAGGCAGTGAGCACCCTGGGATTTCAATTCGTTCTTGTAACTTGGCGTAGTATTGGAGCAGTTGGAAGGAAAACCACAATATCGCATGTTACGGCCAGACAGAAAGTCATGAGATTTGTCATCGCTGTCAAGCTGCAAATCACTTTCCCTATTCTTAAACCTTGTTAGAGTGGACCCCAACATGGTGGTCATAGCTCGCTCACAACAGAATGTGTCAATCTGAAAGATAAGGCTGTTGACAGTTCATGCATTCATGTATTCTTCTGTTTTGATAGAGGAATGATCAGGAATGAACAAGCTGTGTGAAAACGCACACCGAGAGACCTTCCTCTACTTCTCGAGAGATCCAGCAATAGACACAGGTTTCAATTGGTAGCTGGATTCTCTGTCAGCGGGATCCTCCGCTTAGCCGGCAGCGCACTCACGGCCGCAGATTTCCCGATGGCGTGGAGGTGCCCACAATGGGAGACCATTGGCCTGCTGCTGGGACGGAGAATTCCGCTGCTGGATTAGTGGGCTACGTTTCCCATAAATAGACAATGGGCGGGATTCTCCGTTTCCCGCACCTGTTTTCTGGTGGCGTGCGCCCCGCACGCCGCCAGAAAACAGGTGCGGGAAACGGAGAATCCCGCCCATTGTCTATTTATGGGAAACGTAGCCCACTAATCAGAGGTCAAGAGGTGATTAAAAACCTTAATCATAACTTTTAAAAATAGTTAGCAAAAGAATTCAATTAGATTTTTAAAAAAATCAATAGTAGTAGAAAATATACCACTCATTTGGTGAATAAACAAGTATAATTCTCCATTAAAATGAATTTACTCTTTGGCATTTGGTTGGGAATGCTCCAGGATATTGTTGCAAAGATGAACTATCCCCTTCAACGCCATCTGCTAATTCAGCACAATTTGGATTTTTATATGTTGATTCTTCTGCTGAAAGTTGCAGAATGTTCCTGCGAAATACATAAATAAACATTGACGTTTTGTAGTCTTCCACTCAGCTGTGTTGTTTCCCGTATTTTAAAAGTGAAACTATTAATATTTGCTCCCATTTACATATGAATGGATACATCAGGGAGATGGGCCACAATATACAACGGTCACGGCATGAAATGAGCAAGGCTGAACAGTACAAACCTGACTGTGCTGGATCCCAAACCACAAACTTTTCTCCCATTTCCCGTATGCTTTTCAGCTTCCTCCACATTCTCACAAGTCCTACTCCCATAGCCCCTGAAACGAGCACAGTGTAACAGAAAGTTGATCACTGCTTATTATACACTTCACTTTTGACAATTCCTGCCAAAACTCAAACCAATCATAAGCAGTCATTTTCTTGATTCATCTTTTCAAAAATGTATCAATTAATGTACGTAATCGACATTTGTTTGCAGAGTACCTCAGATTTCGTATAACCCCGGCAGAAAATTCCAGAAAAAGAAAATGACATTTTTATTCAAATATGTACTTCATGCAAATAAGTGCCTTTAAAATATTACGGTCCAGCTATGTGCATCACTTATTAGTGCATTAATTGCATTTTATATGCTCAATTGTGATCAGAATCAAGCTGTTGCTTGTTACAGTAAAACTGACTCAATAAGGGCGTGCAGCAGAGTGGTTAGCACTGCTGCCTCTCAGCGCCAGGGATCCGGGTTCGATTCCGGCCTTGGGTGACTTCGGGTCTTGGGTGACTGTGTGGAGTTAGCACATTCTCCCCGTGTCTGTGTGGGTTTCCTCCGAGTGCTCCGGTTTCCTCCCACAGTCACAAAGATGCACAGGTTAGATGGATTGGCCGTGCTAAATTGCCCCTGAGTGCCAATGGTTAGATGGGTTACAGGGTTACGGGGATAGGGCGGGGGAGTGGGCCTAGATGGGGTGCTCCATCAGAGGGTCGGTGCAGACGCGATGGGCCAAATGACCACCTTCTGTACTATAGGGATTCTATGGAATAAGATTTAAGCTCAGTAATTGAGTATGTTTCAGTCATTAATGTAGTTTTCATTAAAATTTCCATTCTCCCAGTGTCTGCATGGGTCTCACCCCCACAGCCCAAAAGGATGTGCAGGGTAGGTGAATTGGCCACGCTAAATTGCCCCTTAATTGGAAAAAAAAAGAATTGGGTGCTCTAAATTTTTTAAAAAGGAAAGAAAAGAGGAAGTAGTAAGTGTTGATATTAAAGAAATATCCCAAAATGAACCTCGCCCCTCTCATTTTGGTATTTCCTGCTTAAAGGAGGAACAGTAATCCTTTGGAGTATATTTATATAGGAATATAAAACATTGAAAACTCTGATAGATTTTCAGATTATTAAAAGTAGCAATTGAATTACCCTACCTTACTACCAAAGGAACATTGCTGGGCACAGCGATATTGGTCCTCTGCCAGTGAAATCCATTCAATTTGAGAGTTTTCTTCTTTTCCATAAAGAAGTCAACAATACTAGAAAATGGCACTTCACTTCCTTTTACGAAGTTCTTTTGAAGGACTGTACAGTGGATTTTTGGAAGATGAGGAACTGATGTTTTCAGGCATGTCCTTGTCTCTGTCACCCCACTGAGATGCTGCTTCGACGCGGCCAATAAATCATCTAAAATATTTTGAAGTGAAATGCCAATACTGAGCATATGGTTCCGGCTTGAAACATATTTTTTTCTTGAACTTCCAAGAGAATTCAAAACTGGCAAAAATTTGTCCATTACCGTACCAATGGATTGAAAATTCGGCCTAAAGTATTTTTAGGTAACCTGCTCTCAGGGAAGGACTATGCCGTGTAAGGGTCCTTCTTGTTGATTCCCTTATTTGCCCTTTATTTTTTTCCCATTATCATTTGATCCATGGATGCTTAATGGACATGTGTCTTTAAGTCAAGCAGCAGAGAGAATGAGGAATTCCAAAAGTTGCAGCATAGTATGTGGTGCTAGCTTTCGAGCAGCAGAACTCAGACTTTGTGGCACCCGAGAAATGGGTGGGACTTGGTTTGATTGGTTGGCTGGTGGCCAATGAATTGGTCAAAAGGCTGTATTCTGCCCGGCAACAGGTGATAATTGGCTCCTGTCTGAGACCTAAGGAAAGCAGAGTTGGAGACTGGACACTGATATACAAGGATGTTCTCTCTCTCTCTCTTTCTCTCCCTCTCTTCCTGGTTTTTCTCCAGAAAAGCTCCTGTATTTCTGAAACTGAGAAACCTGAATGAATCTAAAGTTACACCCTTACAGACTGGAAAACAGAGACCTCGACCTGAAAGCCTGGTGTGAAGGATAGAGTGCTTAAAGACAACCATCTGAAACAGACTCTTTACCCTATTACTTATTATTTTCACCTCTCTCTTCCCCTCTGTGTTTGTTTACTGTGTGTGTATATAGCGGATGGGGTAGGTTAAAGTGTGGGTTATGAATTAGATAATAGTTAACTAGTTGAATTTGCTGCCTATGTCATTATAGTTCTTGTTATTAATATAAAGTAATTCTAATTAAATATACAAACTGGTGACTGTAATTACTGGACAGCTAAGGGCCAGAGTCTTTGGGTATTTTTCTAAGAATTATTGGTTAATGACTTCTGGTGATGGGGATGTGTTGAGCGGATGCACGAAAGGTGGCTCTCCTCCTAAGAATTTGGATTTAGGCACTTTGAACTCAAAATAGACTGCTGGAATCGGAAAAGAACACTCCCTCACTCTCCTCCAACAACAGCAAGACGAGTCATGCTGAGCAGGGTCGAAAAGAAGGAAAAGGCAACAAAGGCCTGGAGAGGCGAACCGGGGAGGCGGCAAACACACGGGGCAACAAAACCAACTACACCCGACCGGGAGCGACCACCAGGTAGAGCACCAAGCTCCCCCCGAAGAGCGGATGGAGGGAACTGGTTACAAAGGAACTCCAGGAATTCAAGGAGGCCATTAAGTCAATATGAGGGCAATGGTCAAGATGGCGGAAGTGCTGATCACCATGCAGGCAGCCCTGAAAAAGGTGGAGCGACAACTGAATTCACAGGGGGCAACCATAAGGGAGCTGGAAAAGGCCTCAATTGACCAGAGCAACTGGATCGCTGCACTGGAAACGGAGGTAGCACGTTTGGTGGCTACTCAAGGGGTGCTAAAGGGAAAGCTCGAAGATCAGGAGTATCGATTGCGATGCCAGAGCCTAGCAATAGTGGGCCTAAGGGAGGGAACCGAGGGCAGGAACCCCAGGGAACATGTGGCCCAGATGCTGGGCAACCGGGTGGGGAGAGACAGCTTCTCCAAGACACCAGAAATAGACAGAGCCCACACGTCACTCCGGCTAAAGCTCAGGGCCGGGGAACAGCCAAGGGACGTAGTTGCAGAAGTACACCAGTACCAAGACTGGGAAAGAATCCCGAACTGGGCCAAGCTGACAAGGTCCTGCAACTGGGAGGGGCACCCGATTAGGATTTATCAGGACATTGGGACGGACCTGGCAAAGCGCTGGGCAGAATTCAATAGGACCAAAGCAGCCCTGTACAGAAACAGGGTGAAATTTGGAATGCTATACCCAGCCAAACTGTGGGTCACCTTGCAGGGCAGAGGGCATTACTTCACTACTCTGTAGACGCGGACAATTTCGTCCATAAACACGGGCAGGGAAGACAGAAGCATAGCCAGCGATGAAGCAGACATCCTGCCAGACTGGGACTGTGAATGACTATGTGTGGAGGATTGCACCGCCTCAGTTTGAATGTGAGAGCCAAGGCTCAGAAAGGAGAAGGCAAGGGCAGCAGGGCACAGGAAAGGGTGAGGAAGGGCGGGACGGTGGCGCAGTGGTTAGCACGGCTGCCTCACTGCACCGAGGACCCGGGTTCAATCCAGGCGCCGGGTCACTGTCCATGTTTGCACATTCTCCCCGTGTCTGCGTGGGTCTCACCCCCACAACCCAAAGATGTGGCAGGTAGGTGGATTAGCCACGTTAAATTGCCCCTCAATTGGGAAAAAAAGAATTGGGCACTTTAAATCAAATAAAAAGGGGAGGGGGAGGAGGACTGGGGGGGGGGGGAGAACAGACATGCAGCGGGCGAAGGGTCAGGTTTAGTCCGACCCCAGGAGGGAACCTCCTCACCTGTGGGAAAGCTCATGGCAGGAGGTACGAGTGAAGGGGGGGGGGGGGGGGGGGGGGGGGGGGGGGGGGGTACGGCTCATCTCCTGTCACTAACTGGGGTTGTGGTAAGAGGGGTGAATGGAGGAAAAGGACAACAATAGGAGCAAGGGAGGGAGGGAAGGAGGGAATCCGCAGGGAAAACAAAGGGGCAAGGGGGAAAGGGCGCGAGGATGGCTACAGCAGATTGCACATGGCAGCAGGGAACGCAAAGAGACACTTTGGAGGGTCCCCAAACTCAGGGAAACCCCGAGTGCAGGGGCTCACCCACGTGCCAAATATATAGTTGGAGGGCAGGTTGGGTGGCCCCTGGACAAAGTGAACCCCGGAGCACAGAGACTCGGTCTCATCATGAGTAGGTGACCCCGGCCATTTTGGATGGCCCCCTAACAAAGGGAAACCCCGGAGTGCATGGGTCCATCCACAAGGTAAGTATGGTTGATCCCACAGGAGGAGGGCAGCATGGTAGCATTGTGGATAGCACAATTGCTTCACACCTCCAGGGTCCCAGGTTCGATTCCGGCTTGGGTCACTGGCTGTGCGGAGTCTGCACATCCTCCCCGTGTGTGCGTGGGTTTCCTCCGGGTGCTCCGGTTTCCTCCCACAGTCCAAAGATGTGCAGGTTAGGTGGATTGGTCATGATAAATTGCCCTTAGTGTCCAAAATTGCCCTTAGTGTTGGGTGGAGTTACTGGGTTATGGGGATAGGGTGGAGGTGTTGACCTTGGGTAGGGTGCTCTTTCCAAGAGCCGGTGCAGACTCGATGGGCCGAATGGCCTCCTTCTGCACTGTAAATTCTATGATAATCTATGAATAGTCACCTGGAATGTCAGGGGATTTAACGGCCCAGTGAAATGATCCAGAGTCTTTGCTCGCTTGGAAAAAATAAAGGCCGACATAGTCTTCCTCCAAGAAACGCTCTTGAGGGAGAAGGACCGACTGCGGGTAAGAAAGGGCTGGGTTGGAGAGACCTCCCATTCATGCAACCGGACAAGAGCTAGAGGGCTGGCCACACTGTTCAGTAACAGGACGGTGTTTACACGACGAGGACGGTTACGGACCAAGGGAGACAGAAGAGATGGATTAGAGGCTGGCAACGCACTATCAATTTATACGATAACAGATTTGAGATCGATCCCCGAGTATTTTAGCATTCAATTAATTATAGTATCAATGAATTCTCTATTGAAGTGCGGTTCCATGCATTCCTCTCAGCTACTAATCTATCTCCTATTGTGACTATTTCAGATTAAATCAGTCAGAAATAATATCTTGAGTGCTTATTTAATCATAAAATAAATTCTGAAAATAGCATCAGAGTGGGTGTGCAACAGAGCTGAAATAATCCCCTCAGGAAATGTGGCAGGAATATAAGATTACCATTTTGATGGAAAGTGTCAGAAAATGAAAACTGCAGTCAAAAATCTATCTCGTCAAATATCTGGCAAGCGTGGAAGTATAAAACCATATTGAAGCAAAATAATCACAAAATATTTCAAAATTGCATCTCTACTTAGCTCCATATTTTCTGAAAATGGCATCTCTGATCTGTGCATTTTTACATAGTCTGTGCAGGCTCTGCCACCTGCATTTCTCTGCACCAGGCATCAGCTGACTTGTTCCACAATTGTGACCATTCGTATCGGGTGAAAACTTTGGTAGAATGTGTAACAAAGTCAGAGACTACCTACACTGCAGGAGGAGGCCAATCGGCCAATCGAATCTGCACTGACCCTTCGAATGAGCACTCCAGCCATTTACACATGCACATCCACTGCGCCCTATCCCCCTAACCCAGAACCTCATCTGCACATCCCTGGTCATTAAGGGGCAATTTAGCATGGCCAATCCACCTCACCTCCGCATCTTTGGATTGTGGGAGGAAACTGGAGCACCCGGAGGAAACCAACGCAGATATGGGGAGAAAGTACAATCTCCAGACAGAGGTCCCTCGTGCTGTGAGGCAGCAGTGCTAACCACTGTGCCCACCGTGTCGCCCTATCATAAATCTGTTCTTTTTATCTTGTTACACACAGTGCAAATCTCCCCCCCATCATTCTTCCGTTGATGTTTAAAGCGTCCTCGCTCTGACAATCCCTTACACATCTTCCACACAACTCCAAGGGGAGTAGAAATTACTGGAGCTCACTTCTCCATATAAGAATAATGTCTGCATTTGTGAGCACATGGATTGTAAAATGACATATTGTTCATTCCATCTGCTATTCTGTACTTTCATAAACTTTTAATCTTACCTGTTAATCTCAATATCTCCTGTGATCTTATTGATGGTCTTTTGTGCAATGTGACATGGCTCTGTGAATATATTTCCAAATTTGAAACTGTTCAGACCATTTATAATGTAAAGCAACACACTTTAAAGATTTTGAAACAGACAGCCACCTTAATCATCAGCTTCAACATCAAAGACAGTAAATACTGGACGATCTCAGCGGGTCTGACAGCTTCTGTGGAGAGAGAAGGAAGGTAATGTTTCGAGTCTGGATGACTGCAGTCAAAGCGTCATCCAGACTCGAAACGTCCTTCTCTCTCCACAGATGCTGTCGGACCTGCTGAGATTGTCCAGCATTTTCTGTTTCTGTTTCAGATTCCAGCATCCGCAGTAATTTGCTTTTATCTTAATAATCAGCTGTATATTTATGCAAACAAATACACCAACTTTAACATTGTCTCACCCTAACATTCTATGATTTTGATGAACCTAGAGTTAAAAAAAACATACCGTAAAATGTACAGAGCGATATATATTTTATTTTCCTCACTTTAGATAAAAAGCTTACTATCTGGGTGATCTGACATATCCTATGATAATTATTTTCTATCCCAAAATATTCTGAGTTAGATCTCAGAGTTGGATGCAGAGTGAGGCGTAAGCTGCATGAAGGAGTGGATTCCAAGATAATTCTGCATGAATAATTATCATAGCACCTCATTCCCCTTTTCATGTTTTCACTATTTTAATTCTGACGGACGGTTCAGAAGCTCAAGGCATTGGCTGATGTAAATGAGAACCTCCTTCGTCACGTTTCATTAAAATTCTTTAACATGTTTCAGTGGGGAACATATATTTAGATTATTACAAGAAGGGGTGATTCTATCTAAGTTAATACAAAATAACAGATTAATTCGGAGATACATTTCTATCCGCCATGCTCATCCGTTCAATTTCTAACAACGTCAAGCTAATGTGTCTATTATTTCACTTCTAACTTTAGTACATAAGCACTTACCGATATTTCCCTTTGAAGTCTTTGTTCACAGCTAGTTATTAATTTGGTCTTGTACAGAGTCTCCATGGTGGAAATCCTCTATTGACCTTTTCTTGAAATAATCAAATATATCAGAAATGATTAATAAACATATCGGAAAATGCTAGCATCGAGCAACAAGACATCCCACAGTAATTCAATATACTCTGATGATCAACAGCAGAATTCAGATACAAGATTATAAGTTCCGTAATGTGAGGAAAACACGCAGTAGAGCTATCTGCCTGATCGATCTTGCATAATCATTCCCATCTGAAATTCCAGGATTAGCCCTAGTTATATATTTCTATCGGCTCCACCCACACAATGAACTGCATGTGGTTGTTTGCACATTACAGGATGATTCCTTGCTGTGCTACAGTTATTTAAAGGTATGCAACCATGGAGAGCGAATAGGGGATTTTGGTAATCTGTTGGTCTTGAGCTTCTCAATCTAATCATTAATATAAATTAGTAATAGTTATTGCGATCCCAGACCAGACCCCAACAGTGGCTAAGGTACTGGACTGAAAACCCAATATTTTACTTTAATTTTGTAAGACTGTGAGGAAAGGACACTTCGCTCCAGGAGTGGTTGCACAAGGAAATAGGGATATGGTATATTAAAACAGACTTTATTACACACACAGTATTAAAATCTTTCACATCACACCATAGTGTAGCTTACAATTTACCCCATAAACAACACTGCTCAATACAGCGAATACAATACCCTTAATTGCTAACTTTATTCTCACTTAAACAAGGAAAAAACATCTCAGCTCTCAATTCCCCTTAATACCAATACACAGAGGAATATTTGCTTTACAGAGTTATTCTTTGAAAAATGTATCTCTTGATAGTGATTTACAATATAAATGTGACTCCTATCAGCAATTCTTGCTGTATGTCTTCTAAAGCTGTTTCAACTGGCTTGTTTTAGCTCCCTCTTGTCCTCAGACAAGTATGCACATCTTTAAAGACTGTTCATCTGTTTCTAACTAAACCGCAGAGAGCAAAACGTGACTTGGGGTCCCAGCTTCATTCAGAACAGAACTGAACTGAACTGAAAATGCTTTCTCAAAAAGCCTGATGCCTTAGCTCCACCTAACAGTGACATCATCTCGCCAAGCTGAAAACAAATTAACTCTCCATGGAATCCCCTTAATCAAAACAAAATTGCATTAGTCCAAGCTTTTTACTATGGGTAATTGCACCATTGGCTCCTAAAAACATTGTTATATTTCAAACCAAGACTATTTAAAACATGACTTCAGCAGTCAAACACACTCTAACCCAGGCTTTAACCCTTACTTCACCAAATACTTATAATACAATATAGCTGAAATTCCTACATTCATCACACAGCGACAGTCCCAGCACTGAACGCTGGAGAATTTCATTCAACCTATATTAATATCAGTCCTCTAATCAGCATGTACTGGAGTTGCTATGCTATGGATTGTCCCAGAAGTCATCTTAGATGAAAGAATAATCTCCTAAACACTGCTACGAGCAACATGAGAAAAATCATAGCATGAACATAAATGGGATGGAACAAGTCAATTTCCCTGACAACCTCGAAAGATAAAATTGGATAACAAAATGTCTCTTTATTTTCCAACTGGCTTTGAAGACTAGTGCATTGGAAGGATAGATGAGTTGGCAATCAATGGCCAAACCATGGGGAAGGGTGCGGTTAGCGATGACAGGTTGTCTAGTGAAACCTAGAGTACAACCAGTGTTGCAACCTGGACAGCTGCTACGTCCTTACCCTTTGGACAGATTTTAATATCCATTAATGAAAGCAACTCATAAAAGTAGCACCTTTTCATAGGTTTTTCAGAAATTGAACCCCATCATTTCACATGGCTTTGGAGTCCAAATGAGATGCCATTTCTTCAAAAATGTTACGGCACTTGATCAGCTTCCGATCATTCATTCTTATTTGACTTGCTGCAGTATTAGTGAAAGGCAGATGAAGATATATTTGTCAGAATTTGTTTTGTCAACGCTTTATAAAAATGTGTACTGTTTCACAATTCACAGGATATCCACAACTTAAGTCTCTGAAATATGAATCCCTTGGGTTTCCTTAGTGCCAGAGGAGAAATACAACTGATCCCTTGAAACCTTAAAGCTTAATGGTATCCAACCATTACACAAATGACATCAAAATGAACTATGTAAATTCGAAACAGTAGGTATCTCAACACCAATCCCTGAAAGTTGCTCTTTGGAATATTAAACAACAATAAGTTAATAATTGGCAATTGCAAAATAAAATGTACTTTGCAAACATAAAAACAATGAATTAACCCTTTACATATCCAATTTGTGAGGATGATTTGCTATGAACTGCTGGGAAAATATTGTACTGCCTGCCCTGATTTCAGAGATGGATTTGCATACAATGGTTGCATTGTAATTAATTACCAAAATTTATGGGAACAATTTTAGCAGTGTTATTTGTTATGGGCCAGGGTTTAGAGAACCCCAAATTGTATCATGGAGTTCACCTGACCCACAACTTTTAATAGATTGTGGTATAGGGAGCACACGGCCCACTCTACAGGTGTGGTACAGCAGAAATGAAAAAGTATTTTTTAAAGCAAAACAATGTTTATTCTATGAACTCAAGTTAACCTTTTTAAAACATACAGTGAACATCTTAGCAACCATTAATTCAAACAAAACACTGAGTAATCCTTAAGCTGTCCTTTTAATATCCATAAGACTTAAAATAAAACACTTTTAACAGAAGCACATCAGGTTAAAGTCACTACTGAGAGCAGTTATTAGTTTTAAATCACCAAAGGATCAATTTACAGTTTTTAGATTACAGAGAGAGAGAAACTAATACCCCTTCTGGCTGTGACTGCAGCTATCCAGCTCTGAAAATGAAACTAAAACACACCCTGCAGCAAACAGCCTAAAACGAAAGTAAAAAGCTGACAGACAGCCCAGCTCCACCCACACTCTGACATCACTGATAAACACCCATTTCTTAAAGGTACATTTCTTAAACACCCATTTCTTAAAGACACTCTCACATGACATAATGTTATCAGTGTTTAGTTTTTCATCTGAGAAGAAAGAAACGCGTACAGTTGGACTGTTGCAACATCTTTGTTAAGTTAAATAAACATTTGATCGTCCTAAAGGTTCCTCTACTGGAGTGATACAATGGAGGTTGCACCTACAGTTCCACATGGTGGCTTTCCTATTCTCGGTTGAGCCAACAATAGGGTAAACACATTGAATACCAAATGTTTCCTTGCAGGGAGAAAGGGAAAACATGAGGGGCCTCTGGGCAGTCGACCTGGAGGGTACCACTGGCAGAATCCTCAGATCCAGAGACATTCAGAAGCCCTAAAGCCAAACTCAGAGAAGTTGAATGAAATATTAGAAAACAAAAAGAAAAGATGGACACTGTTGCGTTGTGAGCTCATTTGCTGAGTTCTCGGCCCAAAATAAAGGAGGGAATACACAATAAATAATAATAATAATCACTTATTGTCACAAGTAGACTTCAATGAAGTTACTGTGGAAAGTTAGAATATTGAGAAGTTGAGAAGAACAGAGGAGCCTCAGAGTGAATGTTCAAAGGCAACAGGACAGATAAGTTTGCTAAGAAGAAATACGAGATACTTCCCCTTTATTAACCTGCATACAGAGTACAAGAGTAGGAAGGTAATGTCAGTACTGTACAAAACACGAGCTGAGCTAGAGTACTACATACAGCTCTGGTCACTGTTATAGAAAGCGTGCAATTGCGTGACAAGGGATTTCAGCGAATGTAACCAGAAATAGAATTTTAGCTATGAGGGGCAATTGAATATATCGGTTTGTTTTCTTGGGAAGACGGGAGAATGATGGGAGATTTAATCATGATGGAAAATTAGGGGCCTAGAGAGAATCAATAGCAAGGACCTATACCACGTAGCTGAACAGTCAATCGCCAGGGGCACTGATTGCAAAATAAATGGGCAGAAGGATTTAAGGGGAGTTAAGGGGAATTGTTTTAACCGAGAAGGTGGTAGAGGTCTGGAACAATGCCTGAAAGGGTAGTTGAGGCAAAAACCCTCATCATGTTTAAAAAACACTTAGACACGCACTTGAGGCTACAGACTGAGGGCTGGAAAGTGGGAATGGGACTCTTTTCTAGCCACACAGAAGACAATGAGTTGAATTGGCTCCTTCAGCTGAAGACACTGGATACTGTAAAGGCTATGGACCCTGACAACATTCCTGCAATAGTACTGAAGACTTGTGCCCAGAACGTACCCACTGGCCATGCTGTTGCAGTCCAGCTGTAACACTGACATTGAGTCATAGGTTGATACACCATGGAAAGAGGCCCTTTGGCCTATCGTGTTTGCGCCAGCCATCAAGCACCTATTTACTCTATTCCCATTTTCTCACACTTAGCCCGTAATCTTGCATGCTGTGGCATTTCAAGTGTTTATCCAAATACTTCTTAAATGTTGTGGAGATGCCGGTGTTGGACTGGGGTGAGCACAGTAAGAAGTCTTACAACACCAGGTTAAAGTCCAACAGGTTTGTTTCAAACACGAGCTTTCGGAGCGCAGCTCCTTCCTCAGGTGAATGGCGAGGTATGTTCCAGAAACATTTATATAGACAAAGTCAGAGATGCTGGACAATGCTTGGAATGCGAGCATTTGCAGGTAATCAAATCATTACAGATCCAGAGAGAGGGATAATCACAGGTTAAAGAGGTGTAAATTGTCTCAAACGAGAACAGTTGGTGGGATTTTGCAAGTCCAGACCAGATGGTGGGGGGTGGATGTAATGCGACATGAATCCAAGACCCCGGTTGAGGCTGCACTCATGCGTGCGGAACTTAGCTATAAGTTTTTGCTCAGCAATTCTGCGTTGTCGCGTGCCCTGAAGACCGCCTTGGAGAACGCTTACCCGGAGATCAGAGGCTGAATGCCCTTGACAGCTGAAGTGTTCCCCGACTGGAAGGGAACATTCCTGCCTGGTGATTGTCGCACGATGCCCGTTCATTCGTTGTCGCAGTGTCTGCATGGTCTCGCCAATGTACCACGCTTCGGGACATCCTTTCCTGCAGCGTAAGAGGTAGACTACATTGGTCGAGTCGCACGAATCTGTGCCGCGTACCTGGTGGGTGGTGTTACCACGTGTAATGGTGGTATCCAAGTCGATGATCTGGCATGTCTTGCAGAGATTGCCCTGGCAGGGTTGTGTGGTGTTGTGGTCGCTGTTCTGAAGGCTGGGTAATTTGCTGCAAACAATGGTTTGTTTGAGGTTGCGCGGTTGTTTGAAGGCCAGTAGTGGGGGTGTGGGGATGACCTTGGCAAGATGTTCATCTTCATTGATGATGTGTTGAAGGCTGTGTGCGGTGTCAATGTTAGCCAAGATGTGGAGATGCCGGTGTTGGACTGGGGTGAGCACAGTAAGAAGTCTTACAACACCAGGTTAAAGTCCAACAGGTTTGTTTCAAACACGAGCTTTCGGAGCACAGCTCCTTCCTCAGGACCACGACAGTGACCACAACACCACACCCCTCTCCCTGGATCTGTAATGATTTGATTACCTGCAAATGCTCGCATTCCAAGCATTGTCCAGCATCTCTGACTTTGTCTATATAAATGTTTCTGGAACATACCTCTCCATTCACCTGAGGAAGGAGCAGTGCTCCGAAAGCTCGCGTTTGAAACAAACCTGTTGGACTTTAACCTGGTGTTGTAAGACTTCTTACTGTTCTTAAATGTTGTGAGGGCTCCCGCCTCTAACACCCTTTCAGGCAGGGAATTCCAGATTCCCACCACCCTCTGGGTGAAAAAGATTTTCCTCACATCCCCTATAAACCTCCAGTCCTTTACTTTAAATCCATAAAGTAAGAAGGTTCCTTCTATTCACCCTATCTATGTTATATACCTCAATCAGGTCCCCCCTCAGCCATCTCTGCTCCAGGGAAAACAATCCCAGCCTATCCAGTCTCTCTTAATAGCTGAAACACTCCAGCCCAGGCAACATCCTGGTGAATCTCCTCTGCACCCTCTCTATCCTTCCCATCGTGTGGTGACCAGAACTGCTCACAGTACTCCAGCTGTGGCCCAACCAGCATTTTATACAGTTCCATCATAACCTCCCTGCTCTTATATCCTATGTCTCAGTTAATAAAGGCAAGTATCCCTTATAGAATCATAGAATTTACAGTGCAGAAGGAGGCCATTCAGCCCATCGAGTCTGCACCGGCTCTTGGAAAGAGCACCCTACCCAAGGTTAACACCTCCACCCTATCCCCATAACCCAGTAACCCCACCCAACACTAAGGGCAATTTTGGACACTAAGGGCAATTTATCATGGCCAATCCACCTAACCTGCACATCTTTGGACTGTGGGAGGAAACCGGAGCACCCGGAGGAAACCCACGCACACACGGGGAGGATGTGCAGACTCCGCACAGACAGTGACCCAAGCCGGAATCGAACCTGGGACCCTGGAGCTGTGAAGCCATTGTGCTATCCACAATGCTACCATGCTGCCTTCAAGGATTTATAGACATGGACACGTCCATCTAATTCTCGGTACTCCCTAGGGTCCTACCATTCATTGTATATTCACTTGCCTTGTTCATCCTCGCAAAATGCATTACCTCAAACTTTTCAGGGTTAAATTCCATTTGCCACTGTTCTGTCTGTCTAACCAGCCGTCTATATCATCCTGTAACCTAAAGTTTTCTTCCTCACTATTTACCACACCACCAATATCTGTGGCATCCAGTCACAAAAGTAACCTTCAACCATCACTCTCTGTCTCCAGCCACTAAGCCAATTTGTATTCAATTTGCTAAATTTCCCATGAGCTCTTAACTTCTTGACCAATCTCCCTTGCATGGCCTTGTCTAAAGCCTTACTGAAGTCCATGAAGACTACATCAACTTCATTACCCTCACCTAGTCACCTCCTCAAAAAAATTAAATCAAAATTGCAGGATATGGGGCACGATCTACTAGCCACATTGCGCCCCAGTGTGAGTGCGGCATGGCCAGTAGATGATGGGTGAAGCTTGCCGTGGGCTTCCCAACACCCAGGATGTCTCACGGGATCTGCCCAAGTCCCTCACGGCATCGGGATCAGGAATCCACCCACAATGGGTGGGGCCAAGCCGCGCTGGCATAAGTAGGCCCGAAATCTACTTACGGCCTTCTTCTCAGGATCTTCCGGCCTCCAGCCCCTGGGTGATCAGGTATAGGGCAGGGTGGCCCAGGAGCACAGGCAACGGCACTGGCAGGCTGGCACTGCCACCATGGCACTGCCAAGGTGCCTGGGTGGCACTGTCAAGCCAGCTGAAGCACTGTCAGGACAAGGGTGCTTAGATGCCGGTATCACTGTCAAGGGTCAAGAATAGGGTCATGCCCATGAAAAGAGGGTGCCGGGGGGGAGGGGTTATGAGAGTTAGAGATTCACGGCAATAAGAAGGGGCCTCTGGGAGATTGGGGGGGTGTGATGCGTCGGGGTCCTGGAAGGAGGGGCCTGCCTGTAAGGGGGTTGGGGTGGACTGAAGTGGGGGGGGGGGGGGGGGGGGGAGGCAGGGGCCTTGCTAGCAGGGTGTCCGCACATTGTGTGGGGGTGGGGGTTTGTGAGTTAATGCCCATTTATGTGGGGGTTGACATTGCTCATGGGTGGGGGATGTGGCGACCCAGAAGCTCACTTAGAGATTGGGGCACGCTTCCATATCTGCCTTTCTATCTCTCCCTGACTGTATGGGGGCCTATAGTACACGCCCAGAAATGTGATGATCCCTTTTCGTTTCAAAGTTCTACCCAGCTGGCCTCATTTGAGGAACCTTCTAAGATATCATCCCTCTCTGCTGCAGAAATTGACTCCTTGCTCAATATTGCAACACCACCTCCTCTTTTACACCCCCCCCCAATCTTGCCTGAAGATTCTATATCCTGGAATATTGAGCTGCCAGTTCTGTCGCTCTCTCACCCATGTCTCTGCTATAGCAATAATATCATCTTCCCATATGTTAATCAACACCCTCAACTCATCTGCCTTACTCACAGACTCCTTGTATTAAAATAAATGCCATCCAGTCTTCTCATACTACTCCCTTGTGCCTTAACTTGTCTATAATCATTCAGCCTTCCAGACTGATGATGTTTCTCCTGTATACGGCTGTGCATCACCCCTACCCTACCCCCATTCCATATCCCAATCCCCAGCCAAATTAGTTTTAAACCCCAAACTGCATTAACAAAACTCCCTGCAAGCACGTTAGTCCCATTCCAGTTTAGGTGGAACCCTTGCACAGGTTCCACCTTGTCCAGAAACTAACCTAGTGATCGAGGAACCTGAAACCCTCCCTCAGGAACCTAAAGCCCTCCCTCCTACACCATCTCTTCAGCTACACATTGTTCTGCTCTGAACTCTTATTTCTTTACTCACTGGCACGTGGCACTGGGAATAACCCAGTGATTACAATCTTTTACATCCTGTTTCTCAATCTGCTACTAGCTCCCTTAATTCTTGTTGCAGGACCCAATCCCTCTTTCTATCTATCTCTTTTGGCACCAATGTGAACCACGACCTCTGTCTGATCGCCCCTCCCCCTTCAGATTGCCCTGCTGTCGATCAGTGACATCCCTGACCCTGGCACCAGGGAGCCAACACACTATCCTGGAGTCATATCTGCAGCCTCAGAAATGCCTGTCTGCAGCCCTCACTATTGAGTCTCCCACCACTATTGCTCTTCCAATCTTACTCCTCCCCCCTTGTGCAGCTGAGACACCCAGAGTGCTATGAATCTCAGAGGAACTGTCACTCCCACTATTTTCCCACACAGAATAATGGTTCTTGCCTGAGGTGCACTCTGGGGCTTTTTCCAACTACCTACCTGCCTCCCTTCCTCTGACTGATGGCCACCCATTCCCTCTCTGAATGCATTTCCTTAAGCTGCGGGGTTACGTCTAAAAACATGCGATCCAGGTAAATCCCAGCCTCGCAGATTCACCCCAGTGCCTCCAGCCGACACTCAAGCTCTGAAACCCAGAGCTTGTTGGTCAAACCGGTGGCACTTCCCGCACATGTGATCATCCAGGCTGTGAGGAGAGTCTATGAATTCCCACATGCTGCAGGCAGTGCAACACATAGGACTGAGCTCCCCTGCCATAACTTTAGTTAAAAGACCCTTACCTTAAATTCATGCCCAGCATAAATTTATTACTTTTTTTTAAAAAAAGCTTAATTTCCTTAATAAAGCTTTGAAGCGGAGAAAACAACTTATCCACTACCTATACAGTGTGTTGGGAATAGTCTGCTCCATCCCGCTGCTCCCTCACAGGTCAACCCCTGTAGCTGTAACTTAACTCTTATTATCTATATTCATCAGTCATTTATATATATATTGATTTTATGTGCTAGGTTCGTCCCCCTTTTTTCCACTGTCTCCAAATCCCCAATTAAGCCACTCTGTTCAGATGCCGCTCCTTTTCAGAACTGCTCTGCTCAGGCCCCATTGCTTTTATACTGTTCCCAAGTTTCCGGTGATGACTCGACTGCCCTACACCCGGTTAACAACACCTATTCAAAAACAAATGCTTGCATCTAAATGCTAGTCAACAGCCACTGGCAGGCGAAGTTCTATTACACAGAATTTGTAAAATTGTAAGTATAAATCAAGCTGCTAAACGATCCAGCGATGTGGAAATTTGCCCAGATATGCCCTGTACACAAAAAAGCACCGCAGGTGTATCTACACCACATGGACTGCAGCAGTACGAGGCAACTCACCAACACCTACTCAAGGGCAGGAAACGTTGGCCAAGCTAGCGAAGCCCACATCCCTTGAACAGATTTTTTTTTAATTGCATGTTTTTTTCTATTTTAAAAGGGGCTTTTGCTGTCTGTTGACAGGTTCTGGATCAACTAAGGTGTTCTTATACGATAATAACTTGTGGCAATCTGCAGTTTAGATACAAGTATGGGGAATGGTCATACGTGGATAAAGTTCAGAATAAAGGCTACTTACTCTTGAAACCACACCTTCACAGGAGAGCTAACAAAGCATTGCTATCAACAAAAGAAAATATTTTCCCCTAAAGTTTCAAAGAATTGAGACTTTACAAATGCTGAATAGGTAAGTTACTCAAAAGATTTAAATTAAATTGGTAATATTATTTGCACTTTGAACAAAATATCAGAGAAACATTAATCACAAATTATGGATAAATATAAAAGCAAAGTACTCATCGTAGTCGGATAAAATATTTGCAGAGAGCTAAACTTATTATATTTAGAATATTAAACATATTTACAAGATAATTAAGCTGAGTGCATGGTACTGTGATGTTTAGCATCCATTATGCATATAAAACTTCCAGTTCCTTGCCACAATTAATAAAACAAAACATAACAATCAACAATATGAATCTTCAAATGGTGTCACTAACACTAATGGTGCAGGTACAAAGGGATATCAGCATGGATAGAAGATTGGGCAACTAACAGAAAACAAAGAGCCAGGATGAGGAATTAGCATTTGGCAAATTGTAACAAGGGGTGAATGCTCAGACCTCAACTATTTCTGATGGATATTAATGACTTGGATGAAGGGACGTAATTGTATTATAGCCAAATTTGCTGATGGTACAAAAATTGGTAGATCAGCAAGTTGAGTAGGATACAAAGTATCTGCAATGGGGTATAGACAGATTAACATAGAGGGCAAACATCTTGCAGATAGAGTATAATATGGGAAAATGTGAGGTTGCCACTTTGGCAGGAAGAATAGAAAAGTAGTATTTAATGGCAAGGGACTGTTGTTACATGAGGAAAATATTAGGAACTGGGGTCCAGGAATGATATTGAAGATGTAGTAGGCAATTTAGCGGTTAACAGACTGAGGGAATAAAAACTACTTGCATGTAGTCAGAGGGATACAACCACACCTGGCCTGAGTTACATTGTCCCATTCAGACTTACTCGTTAGTAGGAAGACACAGGATGCACCTGTTCAGCAAGGACGAGTCACTCAAGATCCATTGTCCTTTGGGGCATTCCTGGCTGATCAGCCATTAGCCCATTCCCCTCTTTATCCATCAATGGGAGGTTAGTTACATACCAATAGCATGGCTCTGTTCTTTTGTATAAACGGGAGTGGGAAGTCAAACAGCCAAGACAATGCTGATGGGTTCAATTCTGAACACCCCAAAAGAGAACCTTTGTTTGATAGGCTGGACAAAGCTCATTCAGAGAGAAAAGGAATCCCGTTTTGAACAGGGGAGGAGAAGGATTTGAAAAGCCACTGAGGGAGGTCATGAAAAGTTGTTCCAAACACCGACTTTCGAAAAGGGTTCTCAAAAATCTTCATTACGACAGAAAAATTGCTTCATAAATGCAAGTATTACCTTTGCCTGCCTAAGTGGAATGAGAGCTGCATGTTCATTTTAAGTGCTGTTTAATGAGAACTTGTGTGTTATGGTTAAGAAACTGCATGTAATATGTTTTTGTTATGGTCTAAGTTTAAATATTGTTTTCCTTCTGTTTTAATAAAGTTTGTTTATAAAATAACCAAGCCGTATTTCTTATGCTATCACACCTGGGACAAATCGATCTTTCCGCACAGCGTTAAAACTTAAAAACGTTGGGGCTCTGGTCCATCATCTTAGCTACTGCTGGGATCTGACCAGCCATGCGTAATACTATGGAACACCGCAGTACTAAGGGAGACTGGTGTCCTCGTATGTGAATTGCAGCAAATCATTTGGAAGACAAATGGAGTGTTAGCCTTTATTGCGGGGGTGGGGAGAGGGTGAAGTATAAAAGTAGGAGTCTTGCTGCAACTGTGCAGAGCATTGGCGAGACCGCACCTAGAGTATTGTGTAGAGTTTCAGTCTCATTATTTAAGGATGGATATACATGAACCTGAAGCAAAGGTTCACTGGGCTGATTCCTGTTTTGAAGGGGTTATCTATTGAGGAAAGGTTGAGAAGGTTGGGCCTATATCCATTGGAGTTCAGAAGAATGAGAGGTGATCTTATTGAAGCATAATAGTTTCTGAGGGAAGTTAACAGGGTGGTCTTTGAGAGGATGTATCCACTTGTGGGGGGGTGGGGGAGTCCAGAACCATGGGCACAGTTTATAAATAAGAGGTCTCCCATTTATGATTGAGATGAGAAATCTCTTCTCTCAGAAGGTCATTCGCCATTTAATATCTCTCCCGCAGACAGCAGTGGAGGCTGGATCATTGAATCTCCTCAAGGCTGAAATGGACAGAGATTTGGTGAACAAGGAAGTCATTGGTTTTGGGGCAGGCAAGAGTCTAGTCACCAAAGCCACAATCAAAATGGGCGGCACGGTAGCACAGTGGTTAGCACTGTTGCTTCACAGTTCAACTCCGGCTTGGGTCACTGTCTGTGCAGCGTCTGTACGTTCTCCCCGTGTCTGCGTGGGTTTCCTCCGGGTGCTCCGGTTTCCTCCCACAAAGTCCCGAAAGATGTTGTGTTAGGTAATTTGGAGATTCTGAATTCTCCCTCTGTGTACCCGAACAGGCGCCGGAATGTGGCAGCTAGGGGATTTTCACAGTAACTTCATGGCAGTGTTAATGTAAGCCTACTTGTGACACTAATCAGATGGCCAGGATTGGATTGAATGAAGCGGCAGGACTGAGGGGCCACATGGCCTACTCTTGCTCCAACCTCTTTATGTTCTTATAATGGCATTGCTTGAAGTATGTGGAAAGAAGCACCCCACTCTCTTCAGACAAGGGTGTCAGATTTTACAAAGGCATTTACTGACAAACTAGATTTGAGAGTGATGATCACTGGTCAGCTTCACCTCCAACCCGAAGTTTATTATTTTAAAGTTGTTATTTAAGAAATCTCAGCCGTCCGGAAACAGCTCAGTGCACTCTGCAGAGGAAACCCAGCCAAGCAGAACGAGGTATAATTTCCACAATTAACACAGATATTTGTTCGAAGTGATAATCGAATAAGGTGGTTCACTGTAAAAGCCAAACGCCATCAACTCTAACCTTATACCGTACAATGGCAGAGGGGTAATCAGTGGCTGGTGAAAAAGAGATTATTATGCCTTTGATGTGGCAAAAGAAGCGACAGTTTTTTGTCCCCAAATGATCTGCCATAACTCCAAGTCTGTTGGTACAACCAAGCCGAGCCTCACTGCTGTTGAAGAGTACAGTGCAGTGCCACAAGCCAGTGGAAAGGTTGTGCCAGTAAACTGGTGTGAACAAGAATTTGTCACTTTCTGAATGAAAGTATAACTTCCTGGGTGAAGAGGGCAGCACGGTGGCGCAGTGGGTTAGCCCTGCTACCTCACGGCGCCGAGGTCCCAGCTTTGATCCCGGCTCTGGGTCACTGTCCGTGTGCAGTTTGCACATTCTCCCCGTGTTTGCGGGGGTTTCGCCCCCACAACCCAAAGATGTGCAGCTTGGGTGGATTGGCCACGCTAAATTGCCCCTTAATTGGAAAATATATATTTTTTAAATTTCTGGGTGATACAATGGCGGTCCCACTCCAGCCTTACACTATAACCACCTTTCCATAATTAAAAGCAAGAGGGGCTGAAAAAATAAAAACAAAACACCATCCTCCACTCACTTACCTGGCTGGCCCACACTTGCACCCTTGGTTAAGGGGGTTTCCTCCCGGATCTGGCCGCAGACCCAGTCACCCCAGTACCCTCCGGCTTGCAGCTTCCCTCTGGAAACACTGGCAAAAGTCGCCAAAAGAACAGTTCCCCCGGCTATCCCCCCCCCCCCCCCCCCCTGCAAAGAGTCCCTTGTGCAGCGAAGGTTTGTAATTGTGCCGCTGAGCACAGGAGCTGAACACAAGCTGCAGCCAGCCACCCCCCACTGAGTTGCTGGGCTCACCCTCCCCTGGAATCAGCCACCTCCCACTGAGAAACATGCAGTACCTGCAATCACTCAATACCCCCCTCACTCTCTCTCACACACACTAACCAGCCTCCACTGGTAACTGCTCGTTGTGCCCCATCATTTACTCATTCACAGGATCACACTGACAACTGCCACCACTTGTCTTTATCTTTCACTGACCTCCCTGGCATCGTGGACTTTTCAGCATGACTGCTCCAGCCAGTCACAGATTGGATTCACTGACTTCAACACTTTTTTTTGTTTTACACAGTGCACTCTTTCACTGAAGCTGGGTTAAATCGTAAGAAAATTGTGTGAGCACCGAGGCAGTTGGAAGTTGCTCTTGCTCCTACGAAACACAGCAGGAAATGCTGGCAATGCCGGGGGGGGGGGGGGAAGGCGAAGCGGATTGAGTTAGAGATAACGCCCTAAATCATTGCTGCCACAGTTAATTAACTCTGGGTCAGCTTTGCTCATGTGGTCTGAATCAGGAGGCTGTGTTCAAGTCGAACATCATCAGTCGAGCAGATAGTCAGAGGAGACGTTCCTGTGGGCGTCCCTCACAGTCGCTGTTAAGGCGGCTGGAGTTATTTCCACCTCCAGGCCCTGGCTGGAATGGATCATGTACCCATTTTACAACTCAGCTGATTTTTATGTCATTGCTGTGTATATATACAATAAAAAATTGAAAAGGGAATAATGGGAACATTCAGAAATTATTTCTGCACATTCTCATTGTTGTCATATTGCCACTCAACTGCACAGTGGTAGCGTTTGGAGCAATTGTTTCAACATCATTTTATCATCTACTACCATAGTAGTGTCACTGTAGTCCCCCTCTTGTTCTTTTGGAAGATGCAGCAGACAAGTGAGCCTGCACCTCTTAGCACTCTGCACCATCCACACATATCAATTGCAACTTGCTGGTAGTGCAATTCACAAGAAACAGGATGAGGGAGTTGTGGTGAATCCTACAGGATTCTGTGGAGAAACTCCCCCAGCAGCAAGAGGCCCACTGCTGCTCATTTTTATCCGCAAGGATGATCAACAACATAAGCCATCTACTACATTTGCCACCCATGCTTGGTTTGATTTGACAGGTGATTTTGTCTCATTTCCTTTAATGGGGGTATTGCATTTCCAAAGATTAGCAGATTTCCTGAGGCTCCAGGGAATTGCCCCTCCAGCATGTTCTCTCCACAATGCCACTACCGAAATGAATTGCAAAATAATTCCACTCTGTTAAGATTCAGCAGCACCGGCACTACTTTGTACAAAGCAATGGTCATTTAGCAGGCGACTGTCACAAAGCTTTCATTTTTAGCGAGCAGTGTCGATCACCCATACCTGGCCCACAAAATAACATTGGACAATCTTAATTCTCAGGAAATTCAGCGTTTATTGCCTACATGCCCTGGGAAGACAGTGGTGGGTCACCTTCTCAAACCCTTGCAGTCCCTTTGGTGCTGGTAATCCCCAAACATGGTTCGGTTTACAGTTTTAACCAGCCGTGAGGGAACAGTGCATTATGTCCAGGACAGAATGGTGTGCGACTTGAAATGAAATGAAAATCGCTGATTGTCACAAGTAGGCTTCAAATGAAGCTGTGAAAAGCCGCTAGTCGTCACATTCCGCCACATGTTCGGGGAGGCTGGTACGGGAATTGAACCGTGCTGCTGGCCTGCTTTAAAAGTCAGCTCTTTCACCCTGTGCTAAACCAGCGCCTTGGAGGCACGCACATTAAGAACCTGACATCCTTGGTCTAACTGCTGGAGATCATTGGGTTGGGTGGTCTGCCAAGGAAGCAGTGGCAATTTGCTGCAGTCACGGCTGTAAATAGTACACCCTGCAGCATGGTTAGGTTATGAGAAGTCCTACAGTCCAGGAGTCTACACAGACCCTTTAAAAGAGTGCCCGACCTAGGCCCACTCACCCAACCTATCCCTGTAACCCCACCTGATCTTTGGACACTAAGGGACGACCAATCCACCTGTCCTGCACATCTTTGGGCTGTTGCATGAGGTGGCTATGTCTGGGTGTTGCAATGCCTGAAGTGCTATCTTGCAGACAGGATTAAAAACACTGCATGTCAACTTTTCCAAATGGATGGAAAAGATTGCATGGTACGGTGCCTACCACCATTGCACAGTGCGTACCATCATTACAAACAAATCGACTTGCTGCGCACAAAAACGGCCACCATAACTGCAGTGACTACATTTAAACTTCACATCAATGGTTGCACAATATTTTGGTAAACTTAAGATGTGACAGGGATTTGTATAAACCCTTCTGTAGTTTTCAAATAAATCACACTATTATGTGAAATGACCTTTCGTTGCAACTGGGCAGGTAGCTTTTGAAGCAATATTTTTATGCACATCGCTTTTTAGAATAACAAAAGCTACACTTGGCGTCAATTACAACTGAAACTAAAAGTCCACTTGATTCTATTCACCAATGTTTTTTGAAGCAAACTACAGTTGAAAGAAGACCTTTCATCAGCTTTTTCCTTATCACGTGTTTTTTGCCTTTATGCAATAACGGGACAATGATTTGAATCAAGATTGATCGTTTAAATAGATCAGTTTAGAAAATAACCATTCAATAAGCACCTAATAAAAGTACATGAGAATTCCAATGTACTAAACCAGTTCCCATTTTACAGAATTGTTAATCTTAAAACATGCAATTACAAAGACTAAACCAAAGGCATCAATGCATAATTCATGAGCACCATAGGCAGCAGTGAGCTCCACCAGCCAAAAGCAAAATTGACATTCACAGACTATTGATCTCTGATGTATACAACAGCCATTTACATCAAAGTCTTTAGTGTCTCTGGCCACCTCAAGCATTATAGTGCATGACTAACACACCAGGAATATTTCAAATGACTGCTTGCAGGCAACAAAGCACCAGTCCGGGGTGCATATTAAAGTACAAATCGTGTACACGCAAGCATACACGAGGTATCATTCTGTAGTACAGATATAATGAATGAACCTAAAGTTCGTCAGTGATACACATTTGTCAGTGATACACATAATACTCGAACAAGCAACAACAACAACAACAAAAAAAAAGCCTCAGTACACATTTAAGCAAAACTCCAACATAAAATTCCAGTTTGATCAAAAGAATTAAGATTTTAATTATTCTACAAACCGACAAATTTTGGGGGATCTTCAAACCCAGACTCATTTCTGTAAAATGCATTCTTTCCCCCCCCCCCCCTGCCAAATTAAACCAATGAATTGCAAATGGCTAGGAAGCACAAAAATCATCAACCCCAGTCCAGACATTGTCACATAACTAATTATGCTTCAGGGTCCAGGTGTTGTGCAAGTTTACTTTCAACGGAGCATTGAAAATTCCAACTTTTGGAGAAATAAAGTTATCTATCTCTCAGACCCGACTTCAGAGCACATTCTAGAAGGGAAATTAATGCCATAATGGATAAACATTCTTTGCTGATAAATTGATGCCATTTCAAACAGAACAGAAATTCAGGCAAATTGAAGAATGCCTAAATAAAAACACTGACCAGTTGAAGCATACAGAAAGCAGCTTGCTTGATGACAAGAGAATAAGAATGCAAGTTGGCTATTATCTGACAGAATATTTGTGGCTCACATTAGATTTCTTAAATCAAACATATTATTGCTGCTACAATGCTAAACATTGAAGTGAAACTATGGGTGTGTACACTGGTTAAGAGGGGAGAATTTGCAAAGCAATTTTCGATTAGGTTTGTATTGCCATCAAATGAAGATTATTTATATATGGAAAGTTCCACAGGAAAACAACGGACATAACCTTCGAACACCATGGGCAGAATTAAGAGGTAGCTGATGATTGTGTCATCAGCCCCCACAAACAATATTTATGCACCATGTGCACTTCCTTCAAATACCAAGCCACCATCATCCAAAACAACTGCTGCCTGCTCACCTTCATTAATGTTTCCCCCAATTCCTGCACCGTATTTCCATCCAAGTATTTTTGTTTTACGCAATAGCTTTTTTGAGGGTTACATAATAGCTTAGAAGTGGTATAGTTTTCCCAACTTTGGGAGTATCCGGGCAGATTACGTTTTTCTCATTCAGTACATGCCTATTAATTTCAGTTGGACCCAGTTTTTAGTGCAGGTTTATTCTACCTTTACTTGAAAAAGTTAATTAAATGTAAACTATAATAAGACCAATAAAACAAAACCAGGAAGGCATTAGCAGTGCACAGGATAAAATCATCTTTTGAATTCAAGCTTTGTATTCTAAACAAAACACATTTTACAGAACATATATTTTGGAATGTCCCATACAGTATCAATGCATTCATGGAAATAATTTGCCATCCCAAGAAATTGGAAGTACCAACCTATGATTTAAAAACTGTGCCAACCATTTTAATATCATAAATCTCACAAAGCAGAGTTCCTTAACTATTGTTTAGCAAGCCGAAACAAAAACAGTAGACAGGTGAACAGGCATTTTTTTCTCCTTTTTTTCCTTGCAAAAAAAATTACATAATAAAAGTGAATGGCATGAAGTTTCCGGAAAGAAAAGATCTTGGGAGTAAAATTTCACATTTATATTCCAAGTTCATTCAGCACACCAAAAACCCTTATTGCATACCTATACACAATCTACTTCTACAAATGCATTGCCTTTTAAATACTGCTGAATTGAGTGTGGTATAACAAAATGTTCTGTGTAATTTACACTATTTTTTTCACTTTAACTACAAGGACTTTCTGGGTTAACTACTATAAAAGCAACAATAAACAAAAACTAGAATTTCCACGAAAGTAAAAATGAATTCATAAGCTTAAAGCTCAAAGTACAGATTTTCTTTTTGCTTGCGTACTGACTGAGATTTCAGTGCATAACATCAATACAAGAATTAAAGATTCCTTCTTTGGAAGAAAAGATTTAGGTAGTGTCCATCGACTCCAAGCTTGTAGAAGATGAGTCCTTTTGGATGCTCTCAAAGATGGCTGCCAGCTCAGGGTTGGAGCTTATTTGAGACTGAAACTCGCTCATGAGTGGACTTTTCTCTGCTTCTGGAATGGTCAGTAGTGCTGCAACTGCCCTCATGGCGGAGCGCTTCAGTTCATCTTGCTTCTCAAACTCCTGTTTGACCGAGTTAGCTTTTACCTAACAAATCAAACCATTAATATTGTAAGACTTTAAAGAACTGAACTTTCTGGTATTTATTTATTTTTATAAAAGTAATTTTATTGGCTGGAAAACTGAAAGAATTCTAAAATTTTGTGCAGTTGGAGGAAACAGGAAGAAGAGCAAGTAATAAAGTTACAATATCCCTTTGTTTTTCCATGTTGCATAATGCCCGCTTGATTTCATTTGCAACTCTGGACATCATAAAGTGTAATAAAAATCTGTCTCACATTTTTAAACCCAACAACGGGGACAACTGAAACCAGACCAAAAAACTTTTAGTGTAACTATCCCAGTATGTGCAATATTAGCCACAACATCCTGTTAAAGATATGTTAGCTGCAGTTATATTCTGTTCCCACTGTTCAATACAGATTTTAATTAATTAAAAAGCAGTCAGATCTATATATGTATCAAATATCCCAATCTTACTTGCCAAAGCCAAGAGCTTGAGCTGCAAATACAGATCCCATAATCTGGTAAGATGTTATTGTAATTATAGGGGGTAATTTGCAAGTCAACAACAGTGCACATTTTGTACTGCTGTAAAGTATGCAATGCAACATTAGTCACATCGCTGCTTGTTCAGGTTTTGGTGTTGGGTGGGAACTTGGATCCTGTTTACCTGCAGTCAATATGAAGTTAACCTTCTTGAAAATTCTTAGAAAATTAGAATATTCCTTAGCACTGCCTATTGCAACAGTTCACTTTTTCTAAGTTAAAAAAACAAACAACCCTGCCAGCATTTTACCAAACATTGTAAACATTAACAACTTGGTACCAATTTCTAATCCAATTCCTTCATCTATAAAATGTCTGTAATAAAATTCCCACGTTATTAAATCCACCTTTTTTATATTCTAGCATATATACACTGGGTATAAATTGTTGAGCTTATATTTTCCACGATAACTGCCTTCAAATTGAATTATTTTAGGCGTTTGAAAAAAAGCACACCTGCCAAGGTGACCCTGTGCGAAGCTAGGAAACCTGTGTGACGGGTCCAAACTACAGACAAACTCATGTGGAGATGGCATGCAGATCGAGTGTGCCAGTGCCAGCAAGAGGTAATGGTGTCTGTGTCATATGACTGTGCACCTTCTAGTTCATCTACAGAAGCGATTGCACCAGAAGTACTTGCTACCACTTGTCTCTTCCCTTGGAAAAAGAGACTGCAACACCTTCCAGAGTAGAGACATCTACTGGAGAAGCTGAAAATACATTTAAGGTTGAGAATAACAAAGTCCTGGAAACGCGCAGACAACCAGCGAGAAATAGATACCTACCTGATTGTTTACCTTATTGACTGTTATTAAAATGTAATAATTTGATGCTTGCATCTGTGTATATATATGTGTAAATAACTGTTAGCATATTAGTTATTAGTGGTGTTGGACCTTACAAGGAATGGGGAGGGATGTTACATATGTGGGTTATTGTGTATTATGTCTCTTCAGGAACCAAGTGTAGTACCAGCATTTGTACAGTGAAGACTTATTTAATAACCCCCGTACATCAGCAATCTATTCAATTTGTACTGTTAGTCCAAAGATACAATAGCCATGACCTTACTGAATGTTGGAGCAGGCCTAAGGAGCCGAATGCCTACATTTGCACCTATTTCTTATGATCTTGAATCATAACCTCCTTGCTGCACTGGGAGTATGTCCATAAATCAGGTGAGAATCAGATTTCACTCAAGTACAACAGTGGACTATTCAACGGCCTAAAAATAGCCTGGCAACAAGTGTACCTTTTTTTATAGCCAACTAAATTATACATTGAATTTTACCTTAGTTGTACAGGTAGCACGTAAAGGTTCCACCAGCCTGTCCAATCTCTGTAGAACTGCACTTGGACAAAGAGTGGATAATCGTACTAACATCAAGAAGGTCAGCATCTGTTAGGTTTTTTAAAAAAGCTCAGACAATAAACTAGTTTTTTGCGAAGTTATACTAAATGCATGCGTTTATTTTCCCAAAATATAATACAACCAGCCGTAACATACTTTGATTCAAAATACCTATAATAAACACACAAAAACAAAGTCTAGACAGTGGGCAAATCTATTGCATGATATACTCTTGAGCCATGATCTGCATTTAGTCTGTAATAATGCAATGAGTTAGGTGACATCTACCTCGACAGGGTATCTTTACCCTCAAGTGTCCCTCTGCTCAGGAGAAGTGGTTGTGCAGGTGGGGGAATGGCTAAACCACCAGAGTTTGGGCTCCCTCATCACTAATCTTTGCTGCGATTGTGCGTTGGTAAACATTTGGCAAAACGTGCAATAATGGTGATGTCTTCAAGGTAAAATGGCCAATGCAAACCATCTCATAGAATCATAGAATTTACAATGCAGAAGGAGGCCATTTGGCCCATTGAGTCTGCATCGACCCTTGGAAAGAGCACCCCACTTAAGTCCACACTTCGAACCTATCCCCATTACCCAGTAACCCCACCGAACATTTTTGGACACTAAGGGAAATTCAGCATTGTCAATCCACATAACCTGCATATCTTTGGACTATGGGAGGAAACTAGAGCACCCGGAGAAAACCCACACAGGCACGGGGAGAACGTGCAGACTCCGCACAGACAGTGACTCAAGCGGGAATTGAACCTGGGACCCAAGAGCTGTGAAGCAACTGTGCTAACCACAGTGCTACCGTGCTGCCCAAGATCTAGGTTCATCCATGCAAAACTGACACTGCAATGAGAAGTTTTGTTTTAAATTTAGCGAATTGTTATTGAACAACATAATCTGCATTTATGTTATTTACCTTGATGTCATAATGGTCCTTCAATCCATCCTCAACATGGTTCAGGAATTCAAAAATATCTAATCTGTCAAGACAGCTATCCAGAAGCGTGTACATGCATTCAAAAGCTGCTTTCCTAATGTCTAAGCCATCATCTACAGTATGCTTGAATGGTCCCATTTCCACCTTGCAAAGAGAGAAACAAAGTGATGAAACATAGTTAAGATTTTACAGAATTTATTTTGCATAATTTATAAATTCAATAAGCATTTTCAAACCAAAATACAAACCTCTCTTATTAATTCCTTTCTAACTTTTGTTTCATTATAAAGATGAGGAAGAACAGTATCCAAGAGGTCCCTGATTAGCGATGGTTTATTATGTGCAGCTGAATTGAAGGTTACTAAAGCTACTCTTCTCACATTGAGATCCGGATCCTCCAATGTTTTCAGGAAATCACCTGGAAGCAATTTAAATAAGAATTACTAAATAATTTATGCATCTCTATTTTGTTTTTCTAAAATCACCAGAGCACCATGCAATCCCTACAAATGCTAATTATTGTTGAGACAGGTGTCCAGATCCCCACACAATTAGCCATTCTTCATCCCAGCATGCATAGCAAATGTCAGCAGACTGAGTGTTTGGGGGCAGCACGGTAGCACAGTAGTTAACACAGTAGATTACATGTAGTTTCTTACCTTTAACACGCGAGTTCCCAGCACTTTAAATGAACATGCAGCTCTCATTCCACTTACACAGGTGCGGAAAAGCATTACTTGCATTTATGAAGCAATTTGTCTTCTTTTAGGGAAGTCCTTTCAGAACAGCACGGTAGCAGTCATTAGCACTGTTGCTTCACAGCTCCAGGATCCCATGTTCGATTCCCAGCTTGGGTCACTGTCCGTCCGGAGTCTGCACATTCTCCCCGTGTCTGCATGGGTTTTCTCCGGGTGCTCGGGTTTCCTCCCATGGTCCAAATTTGTGCAGGTTAGGTGGATTGGCTGTGCTAAATTGCCCTTAGGTTAGGTGGGGTTACTGGTTTACGGGGATTGGGTGGAGATGTGGGCTTAAGTGGGGTGCTCTTTCCAAGAGCCGGTGTAGACTCGGTGGGCCAAATGGCCTCCTCGTGCATTGTAAATTCTATGATGATGGGTGGGGTCATTTCGGTCCAGCCTATACCTGTCCTCACCCAATATCTATGCATGCAATTTGGCCAACTGGCATGAAATCCACTGACATCAGCAGTAACAAGTTTAGCTGCTGCTCACCACCACCAGCCCCTCCTGCACCACCTCCTTCTGCCCCCCCACCCCAAAACCTTTATCCCTCCCATCGTTTCTCAAGGTCCTGCAGCCAACTACAGAACCCTAGCTTTCCAGCCAACATCATTAAGCTTTGCACAAAGCTGGAATGAATCTGCAGTCTTCTGATTTGAACAACTTAATTCGCCCAGTGAAACCAGACATGCATTTACCCATTGGGCTTCCAGGGAAGATTTCTTAATTTCCTAGAAAGTCGCCAAAGTACTATTCTCTATCCCCCAACTGATGGGACGTACACAGGCTGCACAAAGTGGTGGTAGTTTGCACCGGTTATCACCAATTACCCATAGTTCTAATTTAATTTTAATATGTCCAAACATTCAAAACACATTTCAAAACTATTCAAAGGTTTTAATACCAACAGAATCCGTGAATGAAAATAAACATGTTTACCTATGCAGTTCTTTAATAGAGGATCTAATGGCTGTGGGTGATCAGAAATCGTAAACTTCACAGCTGTGACCACAGAGCTTCGAGCATAGGAAGATCCTATAGGAAAATAGCAAGATTAAAGCACACCACAGGCTGAACAATACTAGACAGAATACCGATTCCAGTGCAATATCTAAGATTGCTCGTTTATGATCAGTATTTTATAAAATATAAATTTGAACTCCTTCAGACTAAATATGACTGCGTATATAAGGGTAGTTTCCTGCACAAATTTCAACCACCTAGTCACCAAAATCATGCTCAAGTCATAAATAAGCGGACTAAACAAAGCGCAAAGATCAAACAGATTTTCATTTATAAACAAGGACCAATTTCTACTGAAGGACACTAGTCCCGGATGTAATGGCAAGAAAGATATTTCTACTTACTTCAAGACTCCTTCCAGTTATATAGCACTTTTAACACAGTAAAATATTCTGAAGTACTTCATAAATTTGACACTGAGCCATATTAGGAGATATTTGGGTAGATGTTCAAATGTTTGGTCAGAGCTAAATTTTAAGGACAGCCTTAAAAGCGGAACAATAGGTAAAGAGCCAAGAGGCTTGCACAAAGATTTCCAGAGTCAAGGGACTCGACAACTGATGGTACGGCTGCAAATCGCAGAGCGAGTAAAACCAGGGATGGTCAGAACTAGAGGAGTGTAGATATCTGAAAATTTTAGACCCAGAGATAGACAGACACATGGCCGTGGAGGGATTTGAGAAAACAAAAACAATAATTTTATCTCAAGGTATTTCTTCATCAGGTGCCAAAGTAGGTCAGTGAACAGAAGGCAGATAGGTGAACAGGACGTGGTGCGGGTTAGGGCGCAAGCAGCAGAGTTTTGGATGAACAAGTTTAAGCAGGGTGAAAGATAGGAGGCTGGTCAGGTGCTGCTTGGAATATTCAAGTCTCGAAGTAGCAATGCATGGATTTGGGTTTCAGCAGCTGATCTGAGACCAGGGTGGGGGAGGAATCAGGCAATGCTTCAGAGGTGGAAATAGCCTTTGTGATGGCATGAGTGTGTAGTCAAAAGCCCACACGTTCTCCCCCTGTCTGCATGAGTTTCCTCCGATTTCCTCCCACAGTCCAAAGATGTGCAGGTTAGGTGGGGTTACAGGGATAGGGCAGGGGAGCGGGCTTAGGTAGGGTGCTCCTTCAGAGGGCCGGTGCAGACCTGATGGACCAAATGGCCTCCTTCTGCACTGTAGGGATTCTATAATAATTCTGTAGAAGCTCATCACAGTCAAATACAGCAACAAGGTTGCAAATGGTTTGGTTCAGCCTGAGACAGAGTCTGTGGCTTGGGAACAGGGTTTGTTACAGGTACCTAACGACTACAGTATCCTGGTCTTTAATTTCCCCCTTTTTAGTTGATTTTCTTTATTCCTCTCTTCTCACTTCATTTTCAAACGTAGCTCTTTTTCTGAACACTGGCCAGTTTTCCCCAAACTACATTTACACACTGAGATGGTATTGATGCATAACCACAATGTAGCAGCTGGTTACTGCAATGCTCTTTATAATGATTACAAATTGTGTGAAATTAAATTCTTTTCCTTAAAGTTGCCATGTAAGTAAAGTAGTTTTTTTAAAAAAAGCACTCGATATGATTCGTTCCAAACTAACGCTAAACAAAATTTTAAAAAGGCTCCACGTAAATAACCTACCTGATTCCAAGTACCCTTTAAGTCGTGGTAGTAATGTTTCTGGATCGATCAGAGTCAGTTTCCCCAGGCATTCTGCAACAACATTTCGAGTTCCCTCTTCTGCACACTCACAGTGTTTCAACAGCAAATTCCAGATGTTTTCGACATATGGTTTAAGACCTCCTACTGAAGAAGAGCTAATAATCTCTTTCAGGGAATGTAAGAGAAGGTACTGCCTTTTAGGCTGACTGGTTATTTCTTGCAGAACAAAAGGCAGGTACTCAGGAAGGTTTCCAACACTAATGCTTCCAAGGGCATAGGATGCTGCAGATTTGACCTCCTCACTAGAGGAAGAGAAAGCTTCTAAGATTACAGATTTAAGCTCAGTTTGTCCACTTAAGTCTATATGGTGCCCAACCTCTCCGAGGGAGAGCAAAGCCAAGAGACGGATAGAATCAGTAGATCGAGAATTCTTCACATCCTGGATAAACTGCCCAACCACAGCTGGCCCTTCTCGGGGGCAGGCACGGGTAAGTGCTGCTACACACTTGGCGATTGAGTAATAGGACTGTTTGTGGGTCAATGCACTGCTCTGAGAATAAACAGGACCAGTCAACATTCGCAACAACTCCATATAACCTAGGTTTGCAGTTCCAGTCCCAACAAGAGCTTTGAAGAAATACAACATTGCACTAAGAGCTCCTCCTTGAAGTAGCGGGGACCGTACCAGCCCAATAAGCTCAGTAAGAATTGAGCCGCTGACTTTTGAAAGAGAAGATGGGTGCACCTTGGCCAAAGTTGTAAGAAAGCTAATGGCCATCTGTGACACATGCATATCACTTTCACTAATAAGAGGTGGAAGCTCCACTAGGACTGCTTCAATCATGGCAGGTGTCAGGCTGTCGCTGTAGTTCTTGATCAAGATGTCCAAAGCAGAAAGGGTACTCAGCTTCAGTGCTCGCTGGTTTTTCCTCAAGAACGAGGCTAAAATTGGTACTCCCTCACCTAGCACTGGTCGCAGGTCAATCTTGAGAGAAGATGCCGCTATTAATGTCAAGGCTTTCACTGTTGTAAGTCGAGTAATTTCATTCTTCAGCCTCTCCAAGAAAATCTGCAGTGTGCTGGGTAAGTCACTGCCTAAATGGTCCCCAAGATTACAAATGATCTGTCCCATACAGGAGATAGCTCTCTCCTTCACCTCCTGATCAATGTCTGCAGCTTTCAAACGCTTTACAGTACAAGTGAATAAGTCATTAATGTATGGAGAAGCTTCAAATGAATATACGTGATCCAGAGGCCTAATTACTTTTACAAGCTGTTGAGTTACAAGAAGGGCTTCTGAAGTGATCTTGTAAAAAGGATCACCCACGCAAGCCACGACTGGTGGAACTAAAGCTTCTACGTGAGGATGGAAGACGTGAGGCGAGTGGTTACAAAGGATAACATATAAACATGAGAGAGCATCAATCTTTAGATTGGACGAGCTGGATTTATCATTCAAGGAAAAGATTATTCCTGCAACAAAAAAAAAGAGAAAAACAATGGTAATGGTGTGGTGTAAGTATTTTTTATAAACAGCCTAAATTACATTTTTTACTTAGAATATCTCAAGTAACTATTCGAATACAATTCTACAAAAAGATGTATGGTTTTATCTCGAAAATTTCAAAGAATGGGTAATTGCTATTTTTCGAGTAGGTAGATTTACTGGCTTAAAGATTGAGTTTTTTTGCAGTCAATCCTGCTTCAACCACCCACTGCTGACAACACACAAATCCAAATGTCACAAATTGCATGCAAAACAAATATGAATACTATATACTTAAAGCTTAGCTTACAGTTTACAAGTACATTTTGAAAATGTATTATACCCTATGGGATCAAACACTAGCATGCAGTATTGAGAGGGAGGAATATTAATCAAAATTCAGTTCGCCAGTTTTAGATTTCCTGTCTCTTCAGCTGCCACACAATGTTGGTTTTTCAATGATTTTCTCCTTTTTGAGACATCAGCTTTTGAACAGCTTTTCAACAACTTGTGTAAAAAGCGCCTTTAATTCAGTGAAATGTCCCAAGACACTTCAAAGGAGCATTACAAAACAAACTATGACACTGAGCAACATGAGGCGATGATGGCCCAGATCTTCCAATCGCAAAAGCGGCAAACACCGAGATAACTGCTGCTATTGAGGATGGCAATGGCATCTAAAATCCAGACAGCCAAATTACACCCGAGCACAGAATGTCCGGTATGTCAAACATGACTTTGTGGGAGCCCACACTCATTCCTTAAGCGTGCCCCACTTCGGAACTTTGAACGCAAATTTGGATGCAAAACCTACACAGAAGCGCAACACTAAGTAAGATAGGTGGAGTGTCAAAGCACTCCAGCCATCACCCACGGCAACCCCAACACTCGTCACGACTCCACTCACCCCTTCCCCTCCAACAATGCTCGCTCCCCAGTCATATCTGGGATCGCTCAATCGACCGACTGAGATATTTCAGATGGGGCTCCTCAATCCAACCAATGTCAGAAGAGTCAACATTATTGGGCAAGGGCATAGGGCAGTATAGTGTCAGGGTGTGTGTGTGTGTGTGTGTGTGTGTGTGTGTGTGTGTGTGTGTGTGTGGGTGGTAGAACAAGAGTCTTTAAAATTCCAAGAGTCTTTAAAATTTTAAGAGTCTTTAAAAGTCTTTAAAATTCAATTCAATGATACCTAACCTCAAGGGGTGTGTCTTCAGCTCATGACTAAAAAAGGGAAGTGGCTTTCCTACATTGCACTTCGACACAAGGCCTCTGGACTTAGCTCATTGACGGACCTGAGCTGGAACTGGGACAGCAAAGTCCAAAAGATTCAGCGTAAGTAAAGGTGCATTTTCAGATGAGGTCAGTGGCATGCACTCCTACTCTGCCACTGACTGGAAGATCTTCTGGGCTCTTAGGCCAGTTCACCAGAAGCTTGGCCAATAAAGGTTTTAAGGAGTATTTTAAAGAAGAAAGTGAGAGAGAGGCAAAGAGGTGGAGGGCGGGAATTCCAGAGCTTGAGGCCCAGGCAACTGAAGGCACAGTTACCAATGGTGGAGAAATTATAACTGGGAATGACTGGCCAGAATTATGGGAATGCAGATATCTCAAAATTATGGGGCTGGAGGATATTACAAGAGATACGAATGGATAAGACTATTGAGTGATTTGAAAACAATGATGAGAATTTTCAAGCCATGGTATTGCTTGACAGGGAGCTAATGTAAGTGAGTGAGCACAGGGCGATTGGGACCTGCTGCAATATGAGACTCAGGCAACCAAGTTTTGGATGACAAGTTTACAAGAGTAAAATATGGTAGATAAGCAAGGAGCGCATTGGAATAGTCAAATATACTGTTAATGAAGGCATGACTGAGGGTTTCAGCAGATGCGATGGGCTGGCAAAGAGGGGCCAGTGTTACAGAGATAGAAATACCTGGTCTTCGTGATTGCACGGATAGGAAGGAGGTTGCAAGTTCACCTCAGGGTCAAATGTATCTTTTTCTCACATCTATTCCTCTTTGTCACTAACTGATTCTCGAAAATGGAAAGACTCTTAGGTTTTCTCATTTTCCTTCCCTTGCTAACCCTGGCTTAATTCTGCTTTATGCCAATTTTATTTTCATGTTAACTTTCCTATCTGCTTCACTTTGACAGTAAAACCCTAACCTAAATATGGAGCCAGGGATTCCAGGTCGGGAGGGGGGGGGGGGGGGGGGGGGGGGGGGGGCGGGAAAGAGAGAAGGGAGCAGGGCCTGGTGAGCATTATTGTGAGGGAGGGTGGATGGGGTGGTGGCCATCCCAACCCCACCTGGTATCCCTGGCTCTTCAATCCAACTAACCTCAGAACAGAGTAAGCATTGTCGATGGTAATCATCGGCAGGGTTGGGGGATTTCCTGTCTCTTTGCTGACAGTGTATGTCTGCATTTAACTGACTTCTCCTATATATTTCTTTTTGGGGCCTGGAAAAGCAATATTAAAAAGAGCTGGTTTGTGCTAAATGTAATATGATAAAGCTAATAGTATGGGCAAATGTTATTTCCTCTATTTCTGAATCACCACAATCCAGAACTTGATTTTACATAGCATCTTTAACCCAATAAACTATCCCAAAGCATTTCAATAGAACATAATCAGACAGCAATTGACAATGGGCTACTTGGGGGAAAATTGGCGTTAGGTTGGTCAAAAAGGTAGGTTAAAGGGCATCTTAAAAGGAGAGGGGTAGAGTATGAATCTGGCAGATTATTCATTGGATTTAGGACTGACTAGTTACTAAAACAATTTTATATTCAAAGTCTAACATTCTTCCCCTACAACCCAAAGATGTGCAGGTTAGGTGGATTGGCCACACTAAATTGCCCCTTAATTGCAAAAAAAATAATTGGGTACTCTAAATTTATAAAATTTCTATAGCTTCAAATAAAATCTTAGAAAGCAGCATAACTGATGAAAAAATATCAATACTTCACCTGGAACAAGAACTGGTACATGCTGAGTCAAAGCACCAGGCAACACATTCACCAGCTCAGTCAACATGTGAAAGCAACACTGGCGGGTCTTCACACTTTTCTCTTTCATCTGCTTATGTAAAGCTTTAACAATGTTGGGAACCTTTAACGAAAGGGATTCAAACAAGATCAAAATTAATCATTCATTGTTTCCATGTCGCATTCTTTAGAGATTAGAACATTATTTAGCCAAGTGAAAAAGAATACCTGAATGAAGTTAGGTAAAAGATTAAATGCTCAATAAAGTACCTAACTTTGATACAATGACCTTTTGAGGGGCTTGCAAAAAATCCAAGGGCTCGAAAAAATCCAAGTCTTTCAAAATTATTCACGTGCAGAAAAACTAAATTAGTCAAGAACGGGAATATTCATTTCTTTCCCCCAGTCACAACCAGTTCAGAGATCTCTTTTAAAGATGAAATATGATCTGTAGGTTTTTTTAAAAAAAGAACATATACTCCACCCAAATGAGGAAAACACACATTACGCATGTAACACACATTGACCACATGAGGCATACAACTCGCTAACAAAAACAAAGACTTCCGCTTAAGAGCGTCAATCTGGTTTAACATAAAAACAAAATAAGTGGCATTAATGGAGAACACAGGTGTAACAAAATGCATAGAAAAGTACATTCATTTAAAATGATCACGGCATTTTGATGACAGAACGATAGATTTCAACTGAGCACTGTTTTGTTAGGCAGCAAACTACCTCAAAAAAACATAACAGAAGCACTACATGAACATAGATCGATAAGTGTTTGCTATCAAGCCACATAAAGCGGCAGCAATAATGGTGAAAGCCACCTTCAAACTTACTTGATTCTGAAGCATAACTAAAGGGGTCTCCTCCTGTTCCATTGCATCTGGGTCAAGATGCCAGCTCTGAGAAGGCCTGGTCTGTTTCAGGAGTGAGAGATATGCATGGAAAACGTCTGCTTTAACATTTTCTTCACGCTCCTTGAATCTGGCGATCAGCGCAGGAGATACCGTTCTATAAAATTCTGGTAGCATTTCATGGCGAGTGCTGACCACACCATCTAAACACTTAGCAGCAGCTCGTCGTACCTTCCAGCTCATATCATCATCATCACTGTACTCATCATCACTCCCTAGTAATATAAAGGGTTGCAAAATGTATTAATATTTATAAATGTCCTTCAAACACAACTGCTACATAGATCAAACACCTACAAACTGAAACAGAGAAAGCAGAGAGAAATTCAGGCAGGATTTTCAGTACTGATCACTATCTCATGCCTGAAAAGTGTACACTCGTGGAAGTCAGGCGAGGACAGGGTCAAGCCCAGTTCTGATGAACCCCATGGTTAAATATTCCACCAACTCTCTCGGTCTAGACTTTAAAATTGTCCTTAGATGAGCTACCGAAGGACTGAGTAAATATCAACACCATGAAGTAGGAAGTAATTGTCCTCAAATCGTACAAATTGTCAACTACAAACATATATTCTTTAAAACATCTAGGTTGACTCACAAATTTGTCCACCTACAAGCTTATCTCACAAGCTGCTTAATACAAAAGGATAGAGTATTCATGACAAGTTTTGTACCTTGATCATCATCATCTCCACCTTCAGATTCCATTGCAGCTTCATCATCATCTTCATCATCATAATTGTAATTGGGGTCATAGGTTAAGTACCTCAGGCACAGGTTAATAATGGTTGAGACATGAAGAAAAACTTCCTTAGGGCACCTACGAAACAGGATGATTGTACAGTTGTTCCATAAACTAACTGATGCTGGTAAACTAATAATATTTGGATCCAACATTTAATTGCTCGTGGTTAAAGTACCAGCTCAGCTTGTCACTGGTACAAGTTGTGTTATGCACCATCTATCCATAACTGTTAAGTCAGGTCAAACACAATCTTTAACTACAGAAATGGACAAAGTTATAAGCAAACACTTGACTTTTAGGCAAAGGTTTATTGCTCTGCAGACCTTTTTCACCAGCAATTGCTTTTCCATTTAAAATTACAAAATTAACATTACGTCGTACCGTCTCACAAACGATTCAAATGCTTGAATGCAGTATTCTCTCAGTTCATCGTCCTCAACGCTGCAGAACTTAACGACTAATGGAATTATTTTCTCCAGATATTCCCCTAAGGTGAAAATAATCAATGATTCAGAAATTCCCTCAAATAATGGCTTTAAAGGGTTCATAAACATATCAAAAAAGATACAAATTCAGATTCCTGTTACCTATTCGGTGCCCTGCCTGGCGACTAATAGCAGCAATACACTGAATATAGGTCCTAGTTGTAGACATGGATTCATTTTTGGCAAGCTCTGTCAACAAATGCTCAATCAGGTCAACAAAGACCAGGTTTCCACAGCTCATAACAAGGTGACCAAGAGCAATAATAGTTCTCTTTCGAACAGCAAGCCGGGGACTGGTAAGCTGAGGAAGAAGGCAGTTCAAAATTGATGGATGGAAATTAACCAGCAGACCTCCTTGCCTAGAAAAAAAGATAACAAAAATCCAATTATAGCTCCAATTTAAAATGGCCATCTTTGGTTAAACATTAAGTTATTTTTTCATTACAAGACACAGCAGAGTCTGCCAGAAAGTATCTTTAGTTTTTTAAACACCAGTCAAGATAGCGCAGTAGGAACAAAAAGTTCCTTTTTGGCTTCCATTACGAATGGTGGAAAAAATTTATTGAAGTCTTAAATTAACTTAGAAAATGCAAGTTTCAAAATGGACCACGCTAAGATGCGCCTGTAAATTAAATCAATTAGTCAACATATGAGACCAATCAAATTACATAAGGTGAAAATGTTTTCATATATCGGACGAGATATAAATGTGCGGTCACCATTCTACGCAAAATACATTCAGCTCTATTTTCTATAAACATAGTCAATCAAGTTCTTGACTTAGTCTTTGGCTGAAACACATATTATCTATCCAATTACTTAGGTTTTTAAAAATTCTTAAGAGTACCCAATTCATTTCTTTCCAATTAAGGGGCAATTTAGCGTGGCCAATTCATCTATCCGACACATCTTTTTGGGTTGTAGGGGTGAGACCCACGCAGACACAGGAGAATGTGCAAACTCCACACGGACAGTGACCCGGGACCAGGATCGAACCCAAGTCCTCGGCGCTATGAGGCAGCAATGCTAACCACTGGGACTCCGTGCTGCACCCAATATCCAATTACATTGTACACTGTTTTCAGTAACTTATTGTACCTTTTAAGCATAATGGTCTGTTTGTATGCAATTATGTTATTCTTTCATGGAAACACCGCAGGAAACTACAATACGTCGTGAATGTAGCCCAGTCCATCACGCGAACCAGCCTCCCATCCATTGACTATCTATAACTCCCGCTGCCTCAGAAAGGCAGCCAGCATAATTAAGGACCCCATGCACCCCGGACATGCTCTCTTCCACCTTCTTCCGTCAGGAAAAAGACACTAAAGTTTCACGTACCAACTGACTCAAGAACAGCTTCTTCCCTACTGCCATCAGACTTTTGAATGGACCTACCTCGTATTAAGTTGATCTTTTCTCTACACCTTGCTATAACTGTAACATTATATTCTGCAGTCTCTCCTTCCTTCCCTATGTATGGTATGCATTGTTTGTACAGCATGCAAGAAACAATACTTTTCACTGTATACTAACACTTGTGACAATAATAAATCAAATCAAATCAAATGTGTGTGTCACTGGCAAGGCCAGCATTCATTGCTCATCGCTAATTGAACGAGTGGCTTGCTGGGTTATTTCAAAGGGCAGTTGAAAGTTAATCACAATATTGTAGGTCTGGGGTCATATATAGGTCAGATAGGTATTTCCCTAAACAGATATTAATGAACCAGGTGGGTATTTACAACAATGGTCACCATTACTGAGACTAACTTTATATTCCAGATTTTATTAATTAAATTTAAATTCCACGAGATACAGCGGTGGGATACAATCGCACATTAGCTTGGGCCTCTGGATTACTAGTCCAGTGAAATTATGCGACCATCTCCTACGTCTCATTTTAGAAAGGCAGGAGGCGGTTACTTTATATGGGAGGCATGGTGTTATATATCACTGTTCAGTAGTTATGGTCCCACTGTACTCAACATGCATGAACCAGCACGAGAAACCTTAGTTTGATCCTACCACTGATGTGCTGTTACAATAGAAACCCTGCTCAGTAGGAGGGGAACAGCACGTTCCGACATTTGATTTATGTGCTTGACGGAGGAGCCAGCAGTGCAAAGCTACCACAACTGTTAGATCATGGATAAGACCGAGCGCCTCCAAGTCAGAATTCACCCTAAGAGTGAAGCCACAGTATTAGGTCACACAGGATTTCTTACAGAAACTGCCTTTCTGCTGCAAGTTCTAGTGTTTGGTGAAATCCAAAAACAGCAAAAGAAGAGACCAATTTCTCTCTTACAGCCTTCCTGCTGTAAATTTTATTTTAATCTTTCCACATAGTTTCCCGTTACTCTTTCATCAAATAAAGTCTCCACGCTCCATTTCACTATTTTCTCAGAACTACTTTTCAATCTTGTACAAATAGTCTCATGTAAGTTCACTGATCTACACATCAAAATGGTTAATTTTCTGTATCAAAATTTTCAGTTTATGCCAGGCTCTCCCACTATGGATTCTTCCAACGTTTTGTTGCTTTCTTCTTTCCACACCATCCCTTCACCCTGGTAATTTCACAAATTGTAATATATCATTATAACCAGAACTAACGCACAGCAGAGAATTAGGAGGCAATAAATGAATTCTACAATTCAGACAAGAGCCCCTTGAGCAGTTTGAGCATGAGAACATGAGCATAACTCTAAAATTATGTTAAGACATAAACTTCTGGGACTGGATCTCTGATTCTGAGGCTATGTCCCCACACCGGCATTTTAGGACAGAAAGAATGGTGTAAAAAGGTAACCGATCCTCCATTTGGCTGGGGGTTAGCATCAAGGCAGCGTAAAGCACCCGGCTCTAGCTGCCGGTACGGCCCAGATAATTGCCTGCTCCGTGGCCGCGCATGCACACGGTGGCGGCAACATGGCGCCGGTCGCTCGCGGACCCGGCCTGTGAAATAGTGCCCCACATTTGTCTGGCTCGATCCCCCAGGACCAGCTCCCAACAGTGCACCCAACCCCGGCAAAGTCCCCCTCGCTAACCACGGATCGGCCTTCCCCCGATCGTGGCGGCGTTGGACTGAGTCCGCAGTCTTCACGCTGAGTTCCAGACGGATGAGACCACAGGAGACCAACGCTGTCGGGAACTCGGCCGGTCATGGGGCGTTGGGGGGGCTCAAGCAATGTCCCGAGGCCGTCGACACGGCGCATGGCGTAGAGGGGGCCGAGCATCACAAAAGCGGCGCCGTCCCGATTTGGTCGTGAACGGGGATTCTCCAGACGCGATTTCGCCGTTGGCAACCGGAGAATCCCGCCCCTGTTATCTGTACGGTGGGTGTCTAGTTATTTTTTCCTGCTTGTTGCTGTGGAACATGAACTGGATATAATATATGTTTTTGGCCAAAATGAAAAGCCCAATTACCTGCTCAGCATATCCGCCATGATGTCCAGTGCTTCCAACTGGACAGAAACATCTTCCTGTTTGGCAATGGCACTGGTGAGACGTCCTGTGATCTTTTTACAAACATTGGCTGCTAAAGCAGATCCTACAAGACAAATACATTCTCAAATAGATCTCAGAGAATAACAAGGATGGGTTTTAAAGTATATCTGGTGATTGCTAAACCGCTTTTGGAAAAGATACCATATCCAATGCAAAAATAATTGGTCGCTGTCACATTACAATACGACCATTCCAAATAAATGGCACAAACACAGCTTGAAAAACTGCTTTCCGGCCAGAGGACAATTTCAGATGACCTGAAAATTGCAGAAATATGGGAAAATGGGCAAGTTCATGGGACAAACATTTATTTATTTTTAAGAAAGCTACAAAAGCAATAACATGCAAATTACTTAAATAGTAAAACTGAATAAATCTGGAAGATTTGTGGGAAGTGAACTAAGTAGAGCAGTGGTTCCCAGCCTTTTATATATGTCATGGCATACCTCGATACTATAAAAATATTTAAGACACACCTCCCATTTTTTCTGTCCTCTCATTTTTTTTAAACCTCTCTCTCGCTTCTCCCAGGGTTTTTGCCCCCTTTTTGAGCTCTCACATGGGATGTTTGCCTCCAGCTCCAAGTCCAGTTGGACATGCGCTCTAGCCTGACCAACATAATCTAGACCACAATGGCGATGGAGCAGAGGAATGGAACTGACTGGATTACGCTACAGAGAGTGGGCACGGGCCTGATGGGCCAAATTGGCCTCCTCCTGAGCCATAATAATGACTTTGACAAGACTTCAAAATATTTGACAGATTAACCTTGAACGCCATTAACCAGTCAGCAATCTAAAGAGCCTAATCCTAAATTAAATGAGGCAATTTACTTCAATCTCAGACATTGCTTTCACCTGCAGTTTCTAGCCAGCAATTAATGCTCAAGTGAAATAAGTAAACTGCCTTTCTAACATACTTATTTTGTCAGTTAATCCTGTTTACTAATCATTTCCATGCTCAAATGTTTAAGTTCTGCCATCCATAATTCTAAGGTTAATAAACTATTAGCTCATTATTTTGCTAATTGACACAAAAAAGTTAATTTATTCATTCGACAGCTTACACAGACCCTGACAGGAGGCTGCTGTTGTAAATGCAAACACAATCTGAAGCGATTGTGGAGTTCAGAAATAAATGACTGCACCATTTGCTCTCAGACAGGATAGTTAATCCAAAAGGTTCCTTGTCAAGGAGTTAAGGTGGAGGGTTGTGGATTTGCTACATGTACTTGATAAATAACCTTGTCACAGTGTGTTTTCTAGCATTCTTAAAAATGCAGTGACAATATTTTTTTGAAGTATAAACTTACCACTAGAAGCTGGAGGTAGTTCTCCAATTACCGTTTTCAGTCCAATGCTGGAAATGTCGCGTAGTTGTTCCTTGTCTGACAGCATATTGGTACACAGGGTATCCACAATTGTCTCCACCTGATATTCCTTCACTTTACTGACCAATGGACCAAGACTGAGGATAAACATTTAATTACATGCTTAAAACGGAGCAAAAAATGGCACACACAAAACCAAATTCCTGATAAATGCATATTTACATCTGGAGTATACACATTTTATTGACACATCTATTAAATACAGAGACTGCCCTTTCCACAATCTGGTTTAGAACTCGCATTTCTTGAGGATATCTGTGATTACTGCTGCTATTAGTGGACTTTAGTGTTCCTGATAATTGTTTCGTAGAAGAATAGAATTATGCATATGGAAATAACTATAAAGGTTTGACAAAAGACATAGGTGGCAGCAAGTCGCAAAACAATTCAATCAAGTCACTCTCCTGCCAGAAACTCTTAAGTCAGTAGAAAAGGCTGCCACTTTAACACGTTGTGGGATTCGCAGCACATCCTTGATGGGTACCTTGGCTTCCTTCCATGTTGCAAAATACTACAGCTTCTTAAAAAACAGTATTCTTTAAAAAATATATATTTTTTAAATGAATTTAGAATACCCAATTATTTTTCCAATTAAGGGGCAATTTAGCATAGCCAATCCACCTAGCCTTCACATCTTTGGGTTGTGCGGGTGAGACCCACGCAGACACAGGGAGAGCGTGCAATCTCCACAAGGACAGTGACCCGGGACGGGATTAAACCCAGGTCCTCGGCGCAGTGAGGCAGCGGTGCTAACCACTGAACCACTGTGCCACCCCTTATTCTTTAAAAAATGACAAGTGTATTTACACAGAAAACTGCCAATGGCAAGTTTGTTCGAACTGTTTTAAAAGGCCAGCAATGTTGCAACATGTAAATCAGAATGCACTATTGGAGTGCCATAGTGTACCTTTGAGGCCAGAGCAATCGTTAAAATGTAAACAATGAGGGCAGCACGGTGGCCTAGTGGTTAGCACAGCTGCCTCACGGCGCTGAGGTCCCAGGTTCGAATCCCGGCTCTGGGTCACTGTCCGTGTGGAGTTCGCACATTCTCCCCGTGTCTGCGTGGGTTTCGCCCCCACAACCCAATAAATGTGCAGAGTAGGTGGATTGGCTACGCTAATCCCCGTTGGCTACGCTAATCCCCTTAATTGGAAAAAATAATTGGGTAATCTAAAAAAATTTTAAAAGTAAAAAAAAGTAAACAATGCATGGTCTGGTGTGCACCATGCAGTAAGTGGTCACACACAAGGCAGCTCCTGCCCACGGTTACAGAAAAGAGCTTTTTAAATCAATACGGGGTGGAATTTTGATGAAAAGGCGTAGGTGAATGTTGGAGGAGTACTTTCCCCCAGGAATGGTATGTTTCTTGGTTACCAGACCCGGCAGAAACAGTGAAAGAATTGGCTGAAGCTGCAGCAAAGACAAAAGTCTCTTCCAGCATGCAGGCGGGGGAAGGGCAAGCTTAAAGGCCTCAAGCTGACTTGAGGGCCTTTATGAAAGCTGAATTCTAGCAGCAGAGGGAACTGTGAAAAGATCTCACCAAGGCCATTGAAGAAGCGGTGACGACTGACTTCCGGTGACGGCGGACGGGAGGCAGCCGCGCATTGTCGGGGATTGATGCCCGGTCCTAGGGGCAGCGAAGGCGGTGAAGGCCAGGAGACAGCACAGGGAAGGGATATGTCGAGGTCCAGTAAGAAAACGGCTGTGAAAACAGCTGAAAGTTCGTCGAGGAGTAGAAAGGTCACCGCAGGGTCACCAAGGAAAATGGAGGCTGGAGCACCGGGGAGGCCACATTGTTTACGGCTGAAGAAATAACGAAGGTAATGGCTGCGGAATTCGAAAGGCAGTTTACAAAATATATGGAGACAATGAGGAAGGGGATGAGGGAGGTTTTGAGTGTGCTGGTGGAGGCGGTGATTTCCCCGGTGACGACGGCATTGGGGAGCGCAGTGGTGGAGGTGCGGGAGCAAGGGGAGGCGCTGAAGGAAGTGGAGGAGACATTATTGCAGCATGGTGATCAACTTACGTCGATGGGGAAGGAGATGCGGAAGGTGCTGGAGATTAACAAGGATCTGCAAGGGAAAATGGAAGACCTGGTAAAAAGGTCCAGGCGACAGAATTTGAGGATTGTGGGGCTGCCCGAAGGAGTTGAAGGGCCGAGACTGACTGAGTATTTTGCTGCGATGCTGGCGAAACTATTGGGGGAGGATCCCTCCCGATATGAACTGGATCGGGCTCATCGGTCGTGGAGGCCTGTACCAAAGGCGAGTGAGCTGCCAAGGGTGGTGACTCTGTGCTTCCGTAGGTACAGTGTGAAGGAGAAGGTCCTGTGCTGGGCCAAGCAGAAGCGGGTGGTGCAGTGGGCTGGAGTTGGTATACATGTATACCAGGACTTTACGGTGGAGCTGGCGAGGAGGCGGGCTGCTTTCAACCGGGTGAAGAGGGCACTGTACATTAGCAAGGTGCAGTGCAGAATTGTATATCCAGCGAAGCTGAGGGTGACATACAAGCTCAAGGACATATTTTGGAACGGCGGAGGCAGCGGAGGAGTTTGCAAAGGCAGAAGGACTGTGGCAGAACTGAGAAATTGAGAAATGGCCATGTGCCGATGTAACCTCATGACTGTATTTTCTTTTTTTTTGTTTGTTTGTTGCACTGCGTGCGGGTGTATGGGCTAAAGGAGCCGGTGTTGTATATATTTGGACAAGGGAAGTGATGGGACTTTCACTCGAAGTGTGGGCTCTTTGGGGTGTAGGTGGATATGCGGGGTTTGTGTGCTAAAAGGGGATTTTTGGGTTTTCCTAGGGTCGGGCAAGGGAGAAAGGGACCCGGGCGGGGGCCTCCACACTGGCCGGTCTAAGCCGGCCAGTGAACGGGAGTGAGGTTTGGGGGGGGGGGGGGCCTGCGGCCAGCGGAGCCTGGCAGAACAGGGTCCGAGTGGTCTAGCCTGGTTGGAAAGTTTGGGGGGGGGGGGGGAGGAACCGAGGTTGGGGGAAGGAGTTTTACAAGAAACTGGACGGGAGGAGTTTTTTGGGGGGGGGGGGGGGGGGGGGGGGGGGGGTTTTACAACTCTTGGGTATCATGTACGGCACTCTTTCAGAGGTTGGACGGCCTTGAGTGTGTGTGTGTGTGTGTGTGTGTGGGGGGGGGGGGGGGGGGGGGGTGGACTCTGGTGACCATGGCGGTCCTGGGCTCATTTTTTCTTTTTCTCCTTTGTTTCTTGTTTCCACTGTGGGAGGGTTTGTTTTATTGGATGCATATATTGACAGGTGGGCCGTTGTTCGGAGTGGTGGGAGGATGGGATCGTTGTTATTGTTAAGGGGATTGATTTTGTATTTGTTACCGTTTACTGTCTGTGGGTGGGGTGTAAATTGTGAAGGAAAATGTGAAAATGGAGAATAAAAACATTTATTAAAAAAAAGTCAACAATTCTCATCTTCTGCTCATGCCAAACAGCTCAACATATGATTACAATAATGTGTATTTTGTTTCAGCAATGTGCATTAAACATACATTAGTAAATTATTTTTTTGATTGTTGCAAATATTCTTTAATGTTTACTGACCCAATGACCAGAACTCGGTGTGGAACAACCGACAGTACTAACGTACACAATGGAGTGTCTTGGCTCAATTTTAATGTCATTCAGGTTAAAACACTTTGAAACAGCCAATGTAAAAACATTACAGGTAATTGCAATGTCACCGCCATTTATTCGATCAAGATCCTATGCAGGCATTTCCTGATACCAGCATTTCTATATCAAATGGTGGTTTAGCACAACTGGCAATTATCATGGGGTCATTGAGCAGCCAGAGTAGCTTACACACATCTCACATTTCATTGCAAGATGGATTTTGATAAACATGTCCACACAGCAGCAAAGTCCTGATGGCAGAAACAGCCTGAAGTAACAGGTTATTCACATCAGAACAGAGGGGCTACCATGCAGGTATAATACTTTGACACGCCAATGACTCAAGCACCTTTGACTGTACAACCACTAAAGTTGATGAATGTCGCCTGCCAGCTCACTGGAGAACCCAACACTGGGGTGCAAAGAGATCTACTAGTGAGGCCTAACAGACACATCCCAAAGGTGGATCTAAGGAGCGTGTGTTTTTAAAAAACTGTCCCAACCAAACCTCCAATGACTAGCATTTAAACTTACAAATGTCAATAATTTAGGTACAATCACCAACGCCTAAGAAGTTTTAAACATTCTGTATTTGCTGATCAGAGATAAGATGGTGATTTTTACCAATACCGATTTTACAAATTAAATTTGTTTCAATCTCAACTTTGTTTCAATAAATTGTCACAAAATAGACCCTGCAAATAAACCAATTATACATTACACAATGATAACTTGGGTTATCATTCAGAAGCGAAGATGATGAATACTCTGCCCTCTCCCACAACTCAACATTGCATTACAGACATCATCCTTTAAGTATTAAATAGCTCTTTTTTTTTAACATGTATTATGAAACGACATATAAATCAAGTCCATGTATTTTACTACAACCCAAGTTTCCTCTTCAGTGACGCTGGCATCTCAGGAGGTGGAGGGCGAGGAAGCCTGAAGTACACGTTAACAGAGTCGTAGGTAAACCACTGCAGGGCAATCAGAGTACCAATTGTGATAATACGGGCAATAAGCCCCTGCCACACTCCTAAAGGTCCAAACCTTTTCAGTGTTGGGGACGAGCTGGAAGCGGGCGAGCTGAAGGGACTTGCCACAGTGACACTCAGCAGGCCAGAGGAGAACATGGCGATGGCAGCGACGCCTCCGGGACCCGCTGAAGCATTATATTTGCGCAATTATAAATTGTCAGAGCATATTGATATAAAGATACATATATTTACATACTGTGTGTGTTTGATAAGACTTCTACTCAATCACTCACCAGGCACCTACATAAACCTTGTTTATCTTTCTGCACGTCAACATTTTGTGTGATGAAATGAACAAAGTGAACAGTAGGAGGAGCGGTGTTAAAAAGCATTGGCCCAGATATTAAGATTGTAATTGCAGCAATACTCCCAACGTTGGCCATCATCACTGAAAAACCCAACAGAAACTTCTGGCATCAACACATGCACAATTAAAAACAGCAATCTGAAGTTGCCTTCAATGATTCCCTGCTCTTCCATAGGTATACAGCTGAAATCTTGACATATGGCAGAATTTAGAAATCATGAAATTGACAGGAACTTCCCCTTTTAGGCTGTAACATCACTGTCAACAACTCGCCAAATATGTTCATAAGATGTAACAGGGTTCTAACACTAAGCCCTAACAACTGAACAACCTCACATCCCGAAAAGATCATTTATGTTTGGCATTATCAAAAGTTTCCCATTGTTTTAAAAGTATGTATGGAATTTTTATCAAGATTATAATATTTCAGATTCTAATGTTTATGTTCCAATCATTTATTTTGCCCTGCATAAAATTTACAAAAGGGAAGGATAATCAGTGCATTTCACTGTGGTTTGCTGTCTGAGAATTCTTCAATGTGATTGATTACATTACTGCGCTGGATGCCTGGTGGCTCCTTCATTGGCAAGAGAGTCAATCTAACATGCGAATGTGAAATCCTACCTCACAGATATCACTAGTTCTTTGTGGGCAGCTTTCTGCATAAGCAAGGGCCGTCACTTGGCCAATAACCAGGTGAACGGCACTTGTTCATGAGGGGCTTCATTACCGAGAGTCAGTTTGTAGTAAGTACCGGTTGCTAGCTCCCAGCTAGTTCTGCTGAAAATGAGGGGCTTCATTACCAAGAGTCAGTTTGTAGTAAGTACCGGTTGCTAGCTCCCAGCTAGTTCTGACACTTGCACTATGTCCTCCAGACACTCTTTTTGACAATGCAGTGGTTGTGCAAATATAGCCCCATTATCTACCTGAAAGGGACTCTGTGGTTACAGCTCAACACAGGAAGTGGCCAGTCAGCCTAACATTCCTGTGTCAGCTCTTTGGCAGAACTGGCTTCTTAATCCCAAGCCCCGGCTCTTTCTCCTTAGCCCTGCAATTTATTTTCCATTCAAGTATTCATCCAATTCTCTTTTGAGTGTTACTATGAACTCTGCTCACTCCACTCTCTCAGTCAGTGCATTATAGATCACAATAAATTACAGTATAAAACAAAATGTTTCCTCATGTCTCCTTTTGATTCTTTTATCATCTTAGGGCAAAGGGGACCAAAGGATAAGTGGGGAAAGTAGGATTAGGCTATTGAATCGGCATGATCAGCCACAATTATAATGAATGGCGGAGCGGGTTCGAAGGGCCTCCTCGACTCCTGTTTTCTATGTTTCTAAGACTGTGTCCTGTTTACTGACCTTGATTAAGTGGCCATGCTTCTACGCAACTACAACACTTCAGTTTTTCAATAGTTGTAACATAATAAAACATTCACCATACCGTTTTCAAGCAAAATTTGATGCTGAGCCACTTCAGGAGATATTTGGGAAGATAACCAAAGCTTGGTCTAAGAGGTAAACTTATCCGGCGACACAAAAAAGCAGATAGAAATTTGGGGAGGGGAAAATTCCAGAACTTGGGGTCTAGGCAGCTAAAAGTTTGGCCGTCAATGGTGGTGCCGTCCTTACTTTGTGGGTGATATAAAAATTGGTGGGGTGCTGATTTATGAGGCTAGCCTTAGATTACAGGAGGATATTGACAGGCTGGTCAGAGGGGTTGATCAGTGGCAAATGGAATTCAGTCCAGATAAGTGTGAGGTGATGCACTTGAGCAGGACAAACAAGACAGGGGAATGCATAATGAATGGAAAGACACTGGGAAGCACCAAGGATCAGAGGGACCTTGGTGTGCATGCACACCAGTCCCTTAAGATAGCAGGGCAGATTGATAAAGTGTTAAGATGGCATATGGTATACTGCCTTTATTAGGCATAGAGTTTAAGAGCGTGATGCTAGATCTGTATAAAATGTTGGTTAGGCCACAGCTAGAGAATTGTGTGCACATTATCCACATTGTAGGAGGGATGTGATAGAACTGGAAAGGCGCAGAGGAGATTCATCAGGATGTCGCCTGGCAGGAGAGGTTTAGTTATGAAGAGAGATTGGATAGACTGGGGTTGCTTTCCTTCGAGCAGAGGTGTGGAGATGCCGGCATTGGACTGGGGTGAGCACAGTAAGAAGTCTTACAACATCAGGTTAAAGTCCAACAGGCTTGTTTCAAACACTAGCTTTCGGAGCACAGCTCCTTCACCTGAGGTGTTGTAAGACTTCTTACGAGGATACTGAGGAGGGGCATGATTGAGATGTATAAAATTATGAGGGACACAAGATAGGGTAAACAGGAAAAAACTTTTCCCTTTGGTGGAGGGATCGGGGCATAGATTTACGATAAGGATGTTTAGAGGGGATGTGAGGAAAATCTTTTTCACCG